>NC_056747.1:976037590-976338840 GCF_019279795.1 Protopterus annectens
GTTTGTCATCAGCCATCATGTGCCAGATAAACCCCATTTGTTCCTTCTCTGACGTAAGAGCCAGCCACATGGGACCACCATTCAGGCAGTCACCAGGTATGCCGTAACTCCATAATTCATTCTGTGGCTGAAAGTTTTGGCATGCGATGCTATTACTCATATATGCACACAACTACAAATGCCTGTCTCCATCTACAGCATTTGTTTCTTGCTGTGGATGCCCCCACCACATCCTCTTGCTTTTGTTGAATACCGATGTGTTGGCAATGCACCAGGCCTGCACTAATTGTTGTTGCCGCAGCGAGACAGCTCTACCTGCCTGCATGTGTGTGAGCATGCACTTGCATGGCAAGGAGAACTTGAATGCTGGTGGAAGTCCTTTTTTTGAAGCCCTTTCTGACTGTTGCAAAAAAAGAATTTTATGTCTGACTTCTATGTTCTGTTTTGAGTAAGAGCATGTGTGTCATTTTATTCAAGCCTGCTGTCCCAGTGAGTAGAATTTTTTTTCCCAGTTTCATTTTCTTTTCAAACTAGTTGAGCAGTGTAGAGATGGTAAGGGTGCCACATGGTAAATCTTGAAACCGTTACTTCAGATAAATACTGCAATTATTATGCGCAGTATCTCTTTCTGGTGCATTTTTCTTTCTTTCTTTCTTATTCATCCCCTTTTAGAGCAAAAAAAAATTAGCCTACTGTTAAGCAGTCAAGGCTGTCCACCCTTAACCAAGCCAATGCATGTAGTGGTGTCCTATGAATAGAAACTAGATTTCAGTACACATTGCAAATGTGTAGGTGACAGAATCGGAAATTTATAAAAGGGGGGTGCTGAATCCTTAGAATACATTCAACCTGTGAACATTATCTGTGAGAACTGCTGACCGCAGTAGTATGATTCTTTTATCCATGGAAATAAGCCATAAGCTTAAGTCCATCTTCCAGTCGGATTTCCAGGCTTTACAGACATCCTCAGTGCTAGACTCTGCTAGCTGTTGACTTCAGGTGGTCAATAGCTAAGAGAGAGCAACCTACACAGGGTTAATTTCTGTTTTTGCAACAAGAGGCAGTGAGTTGACTGTCTCTTTTCACTGGTCTTCTCCTTAGAATTCCATCCTTTCTCACATGGAAGGTTCCGAAAGGCCCACCAACTATTAGGTTTTCTGGCTTTTGACTTTTGAGGGTTGAAGCTTGTGCGAGTGATGCTTGCCCTACATGCATCAGCCCTGACCTCTGCCACATTTGATGATCAGAAGTTTGCCAAGAAATTTGCAATTATATAGCATAAAACTTGATCTAAAATGATTTAGCATTAATTAAATATGCAACAAAGTCTAGCAGATTTAGGGTTGTTCCTTGAAAGTGTTTACTGGGGTATAAAAATAGCTCTGTAGATTTCAAAGAATTTTTTCTCTGTTAGACTGCAAATGTTGGAGGTGTAATGAGGAAGAAAGAAGTAATTGGGAACATATTGTGGGAATATAGTGAGTTGGCAGGTTTTAAAAGTTCCCTGCAGACTACTTTATAAGAAATACTGGTGAGCAATTTGATATAACTAAAGAAATGATTTTTTTTTGAGCTATGATATAGAATTGGGATTGCCTACACAAAGAAAGTCTTGCTGAGTCTAATTATGGTGGTTGCTAAAAAAGCAATTACTAGAAGATGGACATCAAAGTCTAAACCAGCTGTATTAGAAGTAGTGAATATATAGTAACAGAGAGAAAAACTGGAAATGGGCTCTTTAGAAAAGGATAGGAGTAAATTGCATAGAAAAAATGGGAATTGTGGGAACAATTCATGCAGAATAACATTTTGGAGGAGGAGGAATGATGTCTAAAAGAAGGCAGGTTTTGAATGAGCTATGTAGTGTTTGACAGTGACTGGATAGATCATAAGTGATGTATAATGTTTGCAACTAAAAATCTGTCAGTATGGTTTGTTTTCATATTCATGTATATATGGTTCTATATTAAATTGTTGAAATGGCATTACAGCGAATGCCATTTTGCTGACACTTAGAGCGAAATGTTCAAACAGCGAAAGCGAAGGTCAGCGATTTTTTTTTCCTAGGGGGAAAAAAGTGCTTGGCCTGAGCCGTGACTTTGCCCTTTACTCCACTGTAGTGTGTTCTCGGAGGTGGTATATTTAGTTAGGGTGGGTGTGGGGGACACCGCTCCTCCACTTAAAAATGTTCTGGAGCATTTCTCCCTGGGCCTCCGCTGAAAACAGGCTCTGTGTAACCTAGTCGGACTTTCCCGGTCAACAAATGTTAAATAAATAAAATAAAAAATAAATAAACTGGTGTGTTTTGTTGGTCTACCGATTTATTTATTTTTTTATCCATTCAAGAATTGAATTCAAGAATTTTTGTCCCATGCTAAGGATGCTTCCATTATTGATAATGATACTATGCATCAACCTTTGGTTCGTGACTCTTCCAATCAATACATCTACTTTTTGCCAAAGATACATAAGGACCCTATACACCCACCAGGCAGACCAATTGTATCAGGCAGAGGATATATTACAGAGCCATTATCCCCTTTTTTTGACTAACAAACTTAAACCACTACTTCTTTCCATTCGCTCCATATTACGAGACACCACTAATTTTTTACAAATCATTTCTGATACACAACTTGAGCCTGATTGGCGTATGTGCACTTTTGATGCAAGTGCACTATACACCAATATTCCTCATTCTGGTGGCTTGGAAGCCCTTTCGTACTGGCTCAATACCTCTGGAATATACTCTTCTGATTACAATGAATTCCTGTTGGATATGGCCTCATATGTTTTGACTAATAATGTTTTCTTTTATCAGGACATTTGTTACTGGCAGACCAAGGGTACCGCTATGGGTTCATCCTTTGCACCCATTTACGCGGACCTCTTTATGGCCTATGTTGAGAAAGACCATGTATATAACAGCAACAATAACATTTTTTTGGAACAACTTGACATTTGGAGACGTTACCTTTATGATTGCTGGGCTGTATGGAAGGGTGAACTTGCAGGGTTATTTGATTTTCTAGCATACCTCAATAATAACAAATGGGGCCTTGAATTCACTTTACATTATGACTATAATTACATCACCTTTTTAGATGTTTTTGTTAACAGATTACCAGATCATACTCTTGGGACTTTTGTTTATAGGAAACATCCTGAATATAATACTATACTACATGCCTCCAGTTTTCATCCCCCTCATATTTCAAAAAACATTCCAAAATCCCAATTCATCAGGATGAAGCGTATTTGTTCTGATGAGACTTCCTTTCAAGAACAAAGCAGGGATTTAACTAGACGTTTTAGAACTAGGGGATATAAAATGGGGCATGTTTTTGATGCTATAAATAGTCAGCCACATGAATAGGGATGATTTACTAACCTATAAAATGGTTCACCAACCTACCCCTCAACCTATCAGGTATACCACTACTTATGGCAGGAATTCGGACAGTCTCATCCAAAGTATCAATAGACATTGGAATTTATTACTGTATGATAATGAGTTGTCCACCATTGTCCCTGATCAATGTCTTTTTTCTTTCAGGAAAGGCAGAAATCTGGGTAGTCATTTTAGTCATTATAAACATATACATGATACAGGTCTTCCAGAACCAATCCAAACTACTCTTACTGGTAGTATACCAGTAGGATGTTATCCTTGTGGACACTGTACAAATTGTAATAAAATCTCAAAAACGAAAGAATTTACTAGCAGAAATTCTGCTATTGTATACAATATCAAGTTCTTTGCTAATTGTAGCTCTGAATGGGTAGTCTATTTAGCCACATGCACATGTGGGGCATTTTATATAGGTCAAACTTCTAGACCATTAAGACCAAGAATCTCAGAGCACATCAGCAACATTAAAAAAGGCAGAATACACAATGCTCTTTACAGACATCAGCAATCACATCCTACAGCCACTTTTCTGTTTACCATTATTGACATTATTCATGGCAAAAAAGTGAACAAAACAGGTTGGCATTCTTTATTGAACTCCAAAGAGAAAAAATGGATTATTAAGTTAGGTGGTTTATTTCCACCAGGATTAAATGACAAGCTATAGGTTTATCCAATCACTTTTGTTTGTAGTGTATTTAATGACAGCTTTGAATTTGCTAAGTCTCACACTGAAGAAGGCTGTGTATAGTTAACCAGCCGAAACCGGTTTGTCGTATTTTTTGCTGCTCCATTTATTATGGTTTATTACCAATAAGGTTTTTTCTTAATTGGGTCATGTTTTGCTGGCTCTCATCTTTTTTGTCTTTTTGGATTACCTACTGAGCCGTGCAGTTGCTTCCGTGCATGCTTCATATTTTGATACAGTGAATTTAATATAGACCCATATATATATATATATATATATATATATATATATATATATATATATATATATATATTTATACACACGCACACATACACACACACCTATGTATATATGATTGCTTATCTCATAAGTGATAATTTTATAAAGATGTTTCTTAAGAAAAAAAAGGACATTGTATTCACTGCAGGTGACATTTCATCTCTAGAGAGATGCTTAACCTTGTGTGACAGCATTTTTATTATGGTTCTAAAGCAATGTCAGAGTGTCACAAGAAGTATTTTGACCTCTTTGGGATTGAGGATTCAAGATAGACAGTTGCACCTTCAGTATTCAGATGTTAGAAGATGCCTTTCATCTGGTATCTTTAGATCACAAACTTTAAGAAGCCAAATAATAAATGCAGGCTTCTTATAAAAACTCTGACACTAATTTAGCCTTGGCCACACTGGATGCTGTCAGGGGATCCAGACTGGCTCCAAAATTCCGTAGGCTTCTGTAATACCAAGGAGAGCAAGCACTAGAAAGCTAACAGATGGGCATACGCTTCTTCACTTTTGACCTTTAGGACAATTGGCTGTCAGGTCCATATTTTTAAATATCAAGGGACGTACTCAGGCAGATGGAAGATGTAACATTAATGATCCCTTATGAACCCATGAAGGACATAATTAGTGTACCTATACATGCGACCTTTAAGGTGAGAAAACCTGCCATAACATGTTATGGTGCAGTAGTTCCCTGAAGCAATGAGCAGTTATAGAAGGCAGCCCAGGCCCTGGCATACGATTTTAAGGGGCGCACCTAGATAAGAGTCCAGTTCTTGACAGATGATTTAAAATGCAGCTGTTAAATATTCCTCCAGGAAATCTGTGATTGTCTCACAACAAATATTTAAGAAATTGGAAGAGAATGGTAAGTCTTCAGAGGTGGTGAAACAGTTGTTTCATCTGTCATTCCTCAACAAGAGTTGGAATTACCTTGCTAAACATTGGCCTTTCTGCACAAAGAAGCCTAAAGTTGACTAGTTCAGGTATTCATTTTTTTGCACAGATGTCCTAAGTATTTTAATAGTGTCAACACATAGGACAACAATTGGCAAGTACAAACATAGCAGAGTCCTTTGCGTTAACAGCACTGCTTGATTCGTGCAGATGACACTTTCATATGTTTAACTTCAGTGATTTTTGCATTCAGCCCTGTTATTGACAATTATTTCAGTGAGGTTTCAGTTTCATTCCATTCAGCCATATTAGCTCGAGATCCATGTTGGTCTGACTAATCCAACCATGAGTCTGATTTATTTGTACTAATGGATGGATCTATTACAGAACCTTTTGCTATACGTGTAGTTTGTAAGCTGAAACCATTCCTAAGTAAGTTATAAATTGTTCTTAAGGATTCCTGGGAGTTCTTGGATACGCTCCATTATGTAACATTTTATTCAAAGAATGTTCTGGTCACCGGAGACCTTAAGGATTTATTTACTGTAATTGCTTTTGGTTTGGAGTGGTTCATAGATTTCATCAAAGGTGTTAATGGCCTTTTTTCAACAGAGATCAGCAATGTTTCTTTATTCATGGACCTGGTTCTACAGAACAATTTTTTTTTACATTTAAAGGTGATTTTTTTAAGCAGCTTTCTGTGGTTGCAGAGGGGCGATCATGCTCACCCTTATCTGCAAATTTGGTATTGTTATTGGGAGCAGCAGTATATTCATAGGAGCAGATTTGCCCCATTTCTTAAAACTTACTATCATTTTTTGGATTATCTTTTCATGCTTTGGCATTAGGGCTTTAGGAATAAACAGGAAACCCACCAACTGTAGTCACTTGTTACATTTTGGTGGTGCATATAGTTTTAGCCAAAAAAGATTGCCAAGGGGCAGTTTAGTCATTTTTCTAGACTTTCCTCTGATGAGGATTTCCCGAAATATGGTCACATCTTAGAGGGAATGTTCCATACCAGAGGTTACCTGGCATGGAACATCTAGGGTCCTTGATTAGAAGATGCGTCTGGCAGAGACTTCAAGTCCTGCCAGAGGGTTTCAGTGAATGTAGTTAGTACTGCTTTAGAAAAAGAGCTACTCTTTGCTTTGGTATTCCAGCTAATGAAGTTTAAAAAAAAAAAAAAAAAAAAAAATGGAAGAAATGTATGATGTCATCCCCCTGTAACATAAGAAAGTAACAATCAATCTAAGCCAGAACCCTTCTGTTGCAGGTAGGGTCAGTTTAAAAGTACATAGCATCGAGAGTTGTATGGGAAATCCTGGCGATCCCTCCAGTAGGAATTACTGACTGCATAGAATTCTTCCCAACCCTCCACCCCCAGTCATACACTGCAGCCCAAACCCTCTTCCAACAGTAAAGCTAGGAGGCTGTCACAGTGCCTTCCAGTTTAGACCAACTTTGCAAGGGACGAGTTGGTTCTCCTAGTCGTTGTAGAAGGGTACAGACACCTGTGAGCAAGACTGTCACATATTATGGGGATTCCTCTTGTAAGACCAAAAGTATTTGATATGTCCAACTGTCCAAGAACTTCTGGCACAAGGAGTGAAGGAGGCAGTTTCCCCCTTTACAAAGGAAGACTTGTTTTGGTCTCCATAAGAAACCTGGAGACCCATTCCAGACCCATAAAGACTAAACACTTGAAAAAAGAGTTAAAAAAATTCAGGATGCTGACTGTTTAGGCTCTGAGCCACTGTTGATGTCTTCATCCAGGACCTGATGCTCACCCTGCATCTAAACGATGTTTA
Source organism: Protopterus annectens (assembly GCF_019279795.1). Taxonomy (NCBI): domain Eukaryota; kingdom Metazoa; phylum Chordata; order Ceratodontiformes; family Protopteridae; genus Protopterus; species Protopterus annectens. Next base: position 976,044,683 of record NC_056747.1, read on the forward strand.
TTGTCACATTCATATTCACAAGCAACAGAAGGTGCCTTCTCGTATTTGAAGTGGTGGATTTTCTTTGTCATTATTTTGTCTTTGCCCACTGCTCCCAAAGAGTCTGGCGAACCAGTCTTCAGAGGACATTCCATCTATTTCCTCCTATTTCATTGTGATTTTAATGTTTTTTCATGTATTTATTGCAATTGTTATAGTTGTATGTTTACAATTTTAACTTTGCAATGGATTTTTGTAATGAAATTTACCCATGTATTATTCATACAATTTACTACAATTCCCATCACTGCAGTGTGGACTACCTTGTCTGGTTGTCCTTTTGTATTTAACAGCATCATCAATGGTAGACAGTCTCTTTGATGAAGTCTCTGTATATTTGAATGTAGGCAAAAGCGCTACATTTTTATTTTATTTCATTTATTATATTGTTCTATTAAACTGCTGGTTGCAGTGTTGGTTTGATCCTTTTTCCATTGTGTTTAGTTGTTTTGTTACAGTATTTGTGGTGCTGCATCTTTCCTCCATGTTGTCTTTTAATGTTGACAGAGACCAAATGTCATTCTTGTGTCATCTGAACCAATTTTAACTGTTTGTAGTTGTGTTTTCAGACCCTTATCTGACTGTACTGTTTTAAATCATCCACAAAAAGTAGATGAGATATCTTTGAACAAGGCCGGTTTCTGCAAGATAAGCTGTAACTGTATCCTAGCCTATTAACTAAACCGCTTATTGAGTTAATGGAAAGGCAAACAGCACTGGTGATAGCCTCACCCTGGAATATCCTTTGATCTGAAGTAGGAGATTCATTTGTCTGCAACCTGTGGGTTATGGATCCGATATCGGATCCGAACCGGCATGGTTTACCAGCTATGGATCCAAGCTCTCAGCTCCTCCCCTCACCCATAATACCCTGCTCTACCCTCATGACCTCAGATCTCGTTTGCCACGCATGGTGACCAGATTGTTTTTTCCAGCTCTCCAGCTAAGTGATAGTTTAAGTGTTTAAATTGTAAAATTTAAATAATTTTTTGGTTGATTTGTGAGAAAGTGTAGGTTTCCCTTTTTGTATTATTACATTTTTTAGTGTTTAATCTAAAATTTATATCCCTCCCCTCGCTGGTAGCGTAGTGTGTGTGTTGGGCCTGTGAATGATTTTTGTTTTTGTTAGTTACTTACCTTAGTTATAGTAACTGTTATTTGTAGCTTGGGATGTCTGAGCAGCCCAAGTCTATTTTTTCTAAATGCTCCGAGTGTGGCCATAAGCTTTCCCCAGCTGATGGCCACACTCGGTGTGTTAGATGCCTGGGGGTTGAACACCTCACATCTGGATGTTCCATTTGTGCAGGGTTCAACCCCAGGGCATTGAAGGAGCGGAGGTCCAAGCTTGTTTTGGCGGGCCTTTACCTCCGGACTCGGCTCCGACCTCCGCCTCGGGGTAACCGTCCCGACGGTTATTCCCTCTCCGCCCTCCTCCTCCTGGGACTCAACCTCCCGCTTCTGGTTCGGAGGAGAGGATGCTAGAAAGAGACCGGAGGAGAAGCACCACAAGCGGCGGGCCGAGACCTCTGTTTCGGCCCGCCAGCCAAGCGGCTTCTCCCCGGCTCCATTGTTGCTGATCTCCTCCTCCTCAGCTCCGGTCTCCAGTGTGTTTTCACCGGGACCTGAGGAGGAGGAGACCCGATCTCCGCCGAGGCTATCGAGGAGGCACTCAAGGCCTACCTCGGTAGCCTCATCGAGATCAACGACAGCCTATCGGATGCTGATCTGGACCGGATGATGAGAAGGTTCATCCAGGCCCAGATGCAGATGGGAGTGCTCTTGCCTCCCCTGGGGAGCTCGACCCCTTTTCAAGCCGATTGCTCCTTCTCCGACCCGCTACCCGGGTTCGGAGCAGTTGGAGCCGAGCAGCTCGAGCCGGGGGTGGGTCGGCGCAGATAGTACTTGGTAACGGATCCGACCCTGCCCTCGAGTGCATCGGATCCGACCTCTCGGAGCCTGGATCCAGCCTCGGATCCGGGGATCAGTGCTCCTTCGGCGCCGTCTGTGTCGGAGCGCACTGTCCCTTAGGATCCGAGCGTTTCGGCGCCGGCTCCGATCCACTCATCGGATCCGAGGGGGAGCCGATTGTCGGATCCTTTGGTCGAGGTTGGCTCCCCTTCGGCCTTTGATGTAGTGGAGAGGGCCCTGTTGAGGGTCTCCGGACCCCCGGCACTTGTTTCGGCTCCGTCCCGCGCTCCCTCTGCACTGGGTCAGGCTTCCACCATCCAGCCCTTGGGACAGCCCGCTTCTGTGCCCCAAGCTGTTCCCCTGGAACAGGTTGCTGCTTGCGAGGAGTCCTCTGACAGCCCCCAGAGGATGTTCCTCGCAAGCATACGCAAAAGGAGGCACATTGACTCCCCGAGTCTCTCACGGAAGACACTGATTTGGAGGAAGGGAAGGCTCCCCACGGTCACCCCGAGGATGTCTCATTTGGAGACATCATGGAAATGCTCCGTATAAGGGGGGGGTGGTCTGCCCCCAAGTCTTCCTCGGATGAGTCCGTGTTCTTGGAGGCATTTGAAGTGGGCCCGTCTACCTCTTGGGTGTCCCCTCCTGCCGACCCCCTGGTGGACCTCATTACCACCAGGGAGTGGAAGGAACCGGACACCGTGGAGACAATCCCTAAGAGGCCCGACAGGATCCTCAGCCCACGGTCTGACCGTGCCCATTGGAGTAAGGGGCCTCCGGTAGATGCCATGTTGACGGCGGCGGCCACCAAGAGGGAATTTGCTCAGGAGAGTCCCTCAGTCCATCCCCCGAGCAAGGAGTCTCGGATGATGGACCGCTTGGGGAAGCGGATGTTTAGTTCAGCGATCTTCTCGGTAAGGGCGCTGAACTACCTGGCACACGTCATTAGGATGCAGCGAGATCTCATTAAAGAATACGCTGCATCTCCCCCAGAGTCCATGTCGGAGGAGGACAAAGTGCTGCACTCCACCCGCATGGCCACTCTTAGATCAGTTACCAATACCTCTATGCGGCTACTCTCCCATGCTACGGAAGGCGCCGCTAGAGCCGCAGGGGCAGGTTTAGTCACTAGACGTCAGGCCTGGCTCCGTCATTGCGATTTTTCTGAGCCCTTCAAAGCGTCATTTGCGAACGCCCCCTTTGATGGTTCTGCCCTCTTTGGCAAAACCGTTCGCGACACTTTGACCCAGCGCGAGAAGGACGGGAAGACGCTGTCTGCCGTCGGAATCCGCTTCTCTGCACCCCAGAGGCCCTATTCTAGGAACGAAAAGGGTCAGAAAAAGATGTGGTTCCGGAAGTCGCAGCAATCCCAGCCTGCTCCGGACAACCAGTCCTTCCGTGGCAGAGGAGGACAGGGAGGACGCCGCCCTAGAGGCAGAGGGGCTCCCAGGAACTTCGGGTCCAGAGAACCCTTCTCTGAACGGCCCGCAGCAACCCTGAGGGGTTGCCCGGCTGCTCCACTCTGGAGGCAGTCTGGGGATGTTTTTCGGGGCACCTAGCGGCATCGGAGTCCATAACATCAGACCGCTGGGTTCTCCAGATCATATCCAGAGGATACCGCATCCCTTTTCGTCACTTACCAAAGTTGAAGTCCCTCCCAGACGCTCCACCCGTCAACGGGAGGCCGCTTTGGCAGAAATTGGCCATCTGCTAAAGAAAAGAGCCATCCAGCCCGTCCCCCCAGACCAGATCGGATCAGGGTTCTACTCCAGGTTCTTTTTAGTGCCAAAAAGACGGGGGATCTAAGACCAATTTTAGACCTTTCTCTCTTGAACCTGGCAGTCCCCAAGGAAAAATTCCGAATGGTCACTCTGCAATCTATTCTCCCCCTTCTGGGAGAAAATCACTGGATGTGTTCTATAGACCTCAAAGATGCGTACTACCACATCCTGATGGACAAGCGCTCCAGGAGGTTCCTCCGCTTCCGGCTGGGAGCCAGTCACTACCAGTTCCGGGTCCTTCCCTTTGGTCTCACCACAGCCCCCAGGGTGTTCACCAAAGTATTAGCAGTGGTAGCGGCCCACCTGAGGCTTCAGGGGGTGCAGGTCTTCCCCTACCTGGACGACTGGCTCCTTACCGCCCCAACAAGGCATCTACTACTATTGGCGCGAGACTCCTTTCTCCATCTTGCTTCCATTCTGGGCATTACAATAAATACAAAGAAATCCAACCTGGCGCCCACACAGCTCTTAGATTTTATAGGGGCCAGGTTAGACACAAGGAGTTTAAAAGCCTTCCTCACTGTGGACAGAGTTCAAAATCTGCAGCTCCAGGTGCGGGCCATTCTCCACTCAAGTTCTGTTCTGGCGGAGTTGGTCCTGAGGGCTCTAGGGTCCATGGCGTCTGCTATAGCACTTCTTCCTCTTGCCAGGCTCAATATGCACATCCTCCAGTGGACTCTCTTAGTACAATGGTCATACCTTGCTCTCCCTGTGCATCATCCCATTGCGATCAGCAAGGCTTGCAAGCGGTCCCTCCTGTGGTGGCTTCACTCCCCAGATCTCCACGGAGGCCGCCCATTTTGTGCTTCTCCCCCTCTCGCCACGGTGACCACGGACGCCTCCCGCCTCCGGTGGGGGCATTTTATGGCCGGACCGTCCAAGGCACGTGGAACGATTCAGAGACCTTACTGCATATCAACGTTCTAGAGATGAGAGCAGTGCTCTTAGTGTTGCTAGCACTTCAGGACTTTCTTCCCTTGGGAACAATTGCGATTCAATCGGACAACATGTCAGTTGTCTGGTACATCAACAAGCAAGGGGAACAAGGTCTTACCCTCTTTGTCGAGAAGCCATGAGAGTTTGGGAATGGGCAATCTCCACCAACCGCTTTCTCATAGCAACGCATTCCGGTCGGTCCAACATCCTGGCGGACAAGCTCAGTCGCACCATTCTGACCCCACGAGTGGTCTCTCAATTTTCAAGTAGCGGAACGCGTATTCGCATGGTGGGGAACTCCTTCATGCGATCTTTTTGCCTCTCCCTCAAACACCAAGTGCGACAGTTTTTTTGCTCTGATACCTCCTCCAGGAGGTTCTCCAAGAGTCGCTCTGGTGCATGCTTGGCCACCCGGTCTTCTGTATGCTTATCCACCCTTACCTCTGATGCTCCAAGTTCTTCAGAAAGCCTCTCGGGTGGGTTGCAGAATGATTCTCATTGCGCCTCGACAGATCTGGTTCCCCTTCCTAAGGTCTCACTCGGTGAATCCTCCTTGGATTCTAGATCCCATTCCGGATCTGATATCTCATCCATCCTGCATATCTCCTCCGAACCTGGACAACCTGAAGCTGACCGCTTGGCTGCTCCAGTTCCACTCTTGATCAGGACTCCCGGTATTTCGTCCCCTGTTAAGGCGATCCTGGTGGCAGCTCATAAACCATCCACTAGGAAAGTCTACCGCAGCAAGTGGAAACGGTTTTCTTTGTGGGCGGAGCGGCAAGGCCTGAATCCCTTCACAGTTCCTCTCCCTTTAGTGCTTGATTTCCTAACCACTCTTTTTAACGATGGTGCCAGCAGTTCCACAGTCAAAGTACAACTGGCGGCAATTTCTCATTATCACATTGGTCATGACTCTAGTCCACTCATGTCAGCCAAGTTGTGTAAAATTTTCCTTAAAGGTACTTTCCTTCTCAGGCCCCCTGTAAAACAAGCGGTTCCTCCATGAGACCTTTCCTTAGTTCTCCAGGCCTTGACCGCCCCCCCCCCCTTCGAACCAGCGGCTACGGTGGATCTCAAATTCTTGTCTTTCAAGACAGCCTTTTTAGTAGCCATTACATCGGCCAAGAGAGTTTCAGAGCTCCAAGCATTATCAGCTAAACCTCCTTACTTGGTCTTTCATCCGGACCGTGTTTACCTCGGGACCAACCCGTCCTTTCTTCCTAAAGTAGCTTCTGAAGCAAACATTAATCAATCCATTAACCTCCCTGTTTTCTTTCCTAAATATGAAAACAAAGGTGAATACAAGCTTCACTCCTTAGATGTTCACAGGCAACTTAGATTTTATCTAAACAGAACGGCTGGTCATAGGCAATCCGACCAGTTGTTCATTTCCTTTGCTAAATTTAATTTGGGCAAGCCAATTTCTAAAGTCTCTCTGTCTCGCTGGATTTCACAGTGTATCTTATTGGCTTATCAAGCTTCAGGAAGGCCCGCACCGGAGGGTGTACACGCCCATTCAACCCGGTCAGTATCTACCTCGGCAGCCTTTAAGGCTAGGATTCCTCTAGATGATATTTGTGCAGCAGCCACGTGGGCTTCATCTCATACTTTTATTTCCCACTACAAGTTGGATCTTGCATCTAGGGGTAGAGCATCCTTTGGCTCCGCGGTGCTCCGGAATATCCTTCCATGATGGCCGCCCAAGATTCAGGTAGCTGGGGACTCTGTCCCACAGGTTGCAGACAAATGAATTTCCTACTTCAGATTTAGAAGTTATGTACTCACCATAATGTTCCATCTGAGTAGGTGTATTCATTTGTCTGCAACCATCCCGCCCTCCTATCCCCCTGGCCTTTCAGTTTCCTGCATATTATGCGTTGCCCTTTTCAGGGTATTCTTGCTGTTGGCAAACTCGATCTGAGGTCATGAGGGTAGAGCAGGGTATTATGGGTGAGGGGAGGAGCTGAGAGCTTGGATCCATAGCTGGTAAACCATGCCGGTTCGGATCCGATATCGGATCCATAACCCACAGGTTGCAGACAAATGAATACACCTACTCAGATGGAACGTTATGATGAGTACATAACTTCTAAATTTTTTTTAATCCCTATGACAATTTTTTTTTTTTATCATGGCTCCGCTGCAGGTGGCCTGCCACTGTTGCATTGTCCCTGCAATGCAGGGCACATCTAGTACATCTGTAAGCATTCCATAATCCATGAATGTTGGATGCTGTTAAAATTCTTTTTTGTATCAGGCTTGTACTTGGATTCCTCACCTATTTGCAGCTCTCTGTTATGACTTTATTTGACAGTAACCAGTCCTTTGTTCCATGTGACTTTCCTTTACTACCTTTTTGTTCTATTGCCATTGTGTGTTTTTCCCTAGATGGCTATAAACTCTGCCTGCATCAATTCCAGTATATAATTTGTGTATTGTCAGAAGGCAAGTTATTGGTCTATGGCTCTTAAGATGGCTTACAGATTCCCTGTTAGTTACTGCATCTGGACGTGTTTTTTTTTTTTTTCCATTTAGGAGCTTTACTTAATTTTGTCACCATTTCTTTGGCTGTTGCTTTCTACCATTTCATCTTCTGTATTTTTACTGTTTCTTTTGATGCTTTCTGTCTATTTGGTATCTTTATTATGTTCAACATGGTCTTCAGAAATACTTCTCCAAAATATGTCTGTTTCTTCTTTTTAGTGGTGGTTCTATTGCCTTTGCTTTGTTTCTCAATTCCTGCAATTTGTGGCCTGTCAGTGAGTTGCTTGTTTTGTACTTTTACTTTATAGTTAATCTGCATAACTTAGGGTCGCCACATTTCATTGTGGCTATAACTGGGGTCAGGCCATACCCCTCACATGTGTAACACAGTCCATCCCACCCTCTTTCCTGCCCATTTTGTGATGTCACTATGACATCACCTGCCAGAGAACATCCTCTTTTTCGTTCCCGATGCCTGCTCTTGGACGATTTAATATGCTTTTCTGTATATTAAAAAGCATAGTAAATCCGTCATTTTAACAAACTGTCTGTTTCCTTTTTTGAAACCAGAATACCTGAGTTTATATAGTGTTTTCCAGACTACTGGAGAATTGATTTGATTTCTGGATAGTCCGGAAAAAAAACAGGGGTGGCAAGCCTAGCATAACTTCTACTTTTTTCTGCTTGTGCTAATATTTTTAGTTTATCATCCATTTTTCCAATAATAAACCCTGGTATGTTTTAATACTGTGTGTTGCTTTTGCCACATTTCTTTCTAAGACTTCTTGATGATTTGTTAATTTCTCTGTATTCTTTTATGCGTCTTTTTGTCTTCATTGCTTTATATATTTCTCTGTTCAGTGCTTCAGTGGCATTCTATTGGTTTCCTTTCTATATTTGTTTCTTTTCATTACTAGAAGCAGACAAAAAACACAATTGTAGACTTCACACTTGAGGTCCAGTTTCACAACAAATTCCTATAGCAAAAACAGACGATCCAGACCACCACCACTACTGTATTTTATTGAACTACTGTTTTTTTATCAGCCTGGTCTGTTTTTGCTGTTCCTTTCATTACTGTACATCTTTATAGTAAGACTTCATCTATTGTTAGTTGCATATTCTGTATATTTGTTATGTCACCTGAATTTCTCTTAAAGGTCCCATTTGCTGTGTTCATCTTTTTTTACCAGTCTTCTACCATTTTGGGTCTTTTTTTACCATCTGTAATCCATTTCTTTCACCTATCTTAATATGTCTATCAGTCTGTTTTAAATAAAAAAGGTCTTCTCGTAGATAAGCTTCTTCTGGCTGAGTGCATCTGCTTTGCTGTTTCCTGCTTTTTCTCTTGCTGTGCAGTTCTGAATTTAATTCAGGTGTCCTAGAGAAGGCTCCGAGCATTGCCATGTGGCTTAACTTCGTCTGATACATACTGCTCTTTCTGCTATTTGTCTGTCTTGGGCTTCGTAGGCCTATCATATTGTGATGCTACCAGCAACGGGAGTTTCCACACTAAATCCTTCACTTCATAGGTGGTCTAGCACTTCAATTTCTGTATGTTTAATTTCTGCCTCACTAAACTTTGTTTTTCAATTGAATTACCTCTCAAGCTCTTAGCACAGGAATTCTGGGCAGTGTCAGAAATGGAGAGAGACGAACTCAAGAGTCGAGAAATTCTAAATATTGCTTATAAACACAGAAATTTGATTAGAATATCAGGGGTTGTATGCATTTTCTGAAGGATCTCTGAAAGTCAAATGTCTGTCATTATTTATTGACTTCAATCCTCAATGATTTGCCAGAAAAACACATTTATTTTATGAGGAGCAGACCAAAATTGAGGCAGACATCTGGGCATTGTGAACTTCTGGATAGTTGAGAGGTGTGAATTCTGCCTTTTTTATCTTATTTTTGTTGAACTTTACCTTGTCTTGTTGTCTTTGCCTGTATTTCTTTTTTCAAAACATCTTTATTAAATTATCACTTAAGACACGGAAAAAGAGGCAAACATGCATCAACAGAAAACAAACCATTTATGTTAAATTGTTTTCCGTTTACATACATTATACTTCACGTCTTTTTTTCTTTGTAGTTCCAACATTACATAAAATGCTGAATTCCTGTCTTCATTAAGCCTCACTTTTCTGAACATTATTTTGCATGTATTGCTCCCACAATTTATATTTTTCTATGTAATTTGCTCTTTACGTTTTCTTAAGATCCCCTTTCCAGTTCTTTTTATCTCTTTTAATAATTCAATATTAGATTTCCATTTACTAGTATCTTTGCCAGTATTTTTCATCAGATATATTTGGTACTGCATTTTTCATATTAATTAGTTTGGTTTTCTTCTCTGTATAAATATTGTTCTATAGTGGATCCTTTTTTTCTTTTCCCATGTTCGTGTTTCTCTTGTATACCTTTCAGTAGTGTGTTTTTTTCTTTGTCTTTTCTTACTTCCTCTGGTGCATCTTTTTCCAGGCAGCCCAATGTTTCTTTCCTCTAGGTTAGGTAATGCTTTGTTATTATTTGATATATTAAGGAACTCAATATCTGGAAATTCTGATTTTTAATTTTGCTAACAAAATAGGACCTCTTCCATATCCTCGACAGTCCAATTTATTGCCTATGCCTCTTGTTTGGCCTGTCAGTTTTTTGTTTTTGTGCTACTACTTCCTTCTACTGCAGTTAGGGGAAGGAGTGTCCCATCCTCACAATTTAAGCAGTATGCTAACTAGGACTGCTTAAGTGATTAGCAACACTGACACTGACTTACATAGAATGATCATGTCTTCTACAATGCTGCTTATATCTCCCAAGTACCTTAACATTTTGCAGCTGGGGCAACTAGTTGCCGTCTTCTCCCCACTCTAGCTATGGCTCTAAGAGATTTTAGATATGAATGGAATGATTTATATTGTCTGTTTTTCCTGATATCTAGTGCACTGGACTTAACATATCCCATTCCCTTTTCTTATTAGCCCATATCCTGCACTTACTACTTCCCTTTCTAATAGCACCTGCATTTACACCATTTTGATGCCAAGGCTAACATTCATTTGTTTCCCTAGTCCTTTTCATGTTTTTTCTTGCCCTTCTCATTATTCCTGTAAACTAGCTTCTTAATTCCCTTCTGTTTGTTTCTTGTTAACCCAGTCTCCCTCCTAGCTTCATTTAAAGGTGCAGTACTTATGATATGGCTTTCTGTCCTACCCTTAGTACTGTCCCTTCTAGGCTGAGGTATAATCCATCCTTGTCAAAAAGTCAGTCATGTAGCATCCTCATCCTTTAACCCAGCAGCTGAACTCCCTTAATTTTCTCTGTCATCTTTTGGCTGCCCATTGGTATATATAGCCCTAGCAGTAGTATTGTTACATACATTCAGTTCTCTGCATCTATGTCACTTTTTCCTGCCTTATTAATCCTGTCTTTACCATGTAGTTTATACCTGTATGTGTCAGAATGTGTGGTGAACTAGCTATTTGTGACCCCCCCCCCCATCTCTGGCTAGCACTGATACTCACCCTCCTATACTTCCAGTGGTTGTTTGGTTCTTTTATTAGCTCCACTTAATCTCCTTCCTCTGCTGCCACCTGAGCAACATGTAGATGTTCTTTGCATTTCACTGTTGCAGTCATCACCTGTGGGTTATCCCTGCTGTGGTAGCCCTCGGCCGGCCCAAATACCAGAATCATTGTTTTTCTGCATCGCTTATGACTGACGTCAGGTCGTCAGCGCTATAAAGCAAGGCAGTTGACACCATTATTTATTTATTTATTTTACGTTTGTTGACTGGGCTAGTCTAGCTTGATATATGTCCATTTTCAGTAGAGACCCGGGGAGAAAAGCTCCAAAACAGTATTAATTTAATTGAATAAAGATACAAAGCATCTACTTTAAGAAAAACATTATAAGACCAAATAATGTCAAAAAGCACTTTACCATAGATTTAATTTTAAGTTAGTAGATGAGAGGGGGAAAAATGGAAAGAGACATAAATATAAAAAGTGAGAAAGAATAAAAATAAAATCATATTAGAGATGGTGCAAAGAGATTAAAAGCCTTAGATGTAACTATGGAAGAGCAGGTACAGCAGATTTAGAGTAGTGGGTTAGACATAAAAAGCAAAAAGAAAAGTATAGCTGAATATCTATCAAACAATTTATATACATAGATGCTCACAGGGCATGGCATATTACAAAACTCTGACTAAGCAAGTTATTATTAAGAAGTTTGATAGAATACAGGAAGTACTGAGTTAACACAAGAAGAAAAAAATATAGAGGAACGTAAACAAATAGTGAAGGAAATAAGAAATGGATATCCATTTTAAGGAAGTTTTGAGGTATTTTAGCAAGGGGAGAGGGTCTCAGTCAGGTTTAGAACAAGTACATAACCACTGGGATTTAAGGAAAACTCTTAGTTGGTTCTTAAACAGTGGGGTAGATATAAGGGTAGTTAGGTCTTTTGGAAGTCTGTTCCAAGTATTTCCATCAAAGTTACTAAACAGGCAATCACCAGATTTGTTATTGGATTTAAGGGTGACAACTAGAAGCTTATTTGCTGAGCGTAGAGTTTTGAGATTTGTATAAGGACTAATAAGATTACAGAGTACAGGAGTTTTAGTGGGATGGTACAGGACCTTGTGAGTGATAGTAAGTTGTTGAAAAAGAACCTGGTTTTGAAATTCCAGCCATCCTAGCTGTTTCAGATTTTTGCAGTGGTGGGTTCTAAAAGGGGAGCCAGTGGCAAATCTGGCGATGTTGTTATAGGAGGTTGCCAGCTTGTTTAGATTAGTTTTGGATAGGTTGGTATATATGAGGGAGGCATAGAGTAGGGTGGAGATTAGATGGGTTTGAGCAATAGTAGTCCTGGCAGAGGGTGTAAGAAAGGCTTTAAGTCTGTAAAGGAAACCAAGTTTTCTATTGACTGCTTTGATAGTTAAGTTTATGTGATTGTCATAGTTAAGATTATGATCAATTGTTACACCTAAGAGTTTGGTGGTTGTGTTGGGTGCTATTACAGTATTATTATTTGATGTAATTGTGAAATTAATATGGGTAGACTTCTGTGTGGGAGTGAATAGTAATAGTTTAGTTTTTTTTGGGTTAAGGAGGAGACAGCGTTGATGGAACCAGTTTTCAACTAAGGTAAGTACTCTTTGGGTACTGGACTGAGTTCAGCTGAAGAGGCTGCAGCACAGATTAAAATTGAGTCATCAGCATATTGTATGCAAGTGGTATGGGGGAGGCAGTTTTCAGATCATTAATGAAAATAGAAAAGAGGAGAGGTCCCAGAATAGAGCCTTGTGGGACACCTAGAGTGACTGAGTTTGTTGTCCCAGGGGACTGCCTGTTGTCTGTTACCTAGATAAGACTTAAACCATTTGACTGCCTGAGTATCTAAGGAAAGTGATTGTAGTGTATCTAACATTAACTGATGATTAACCATGTCAAAGACTTTAGAGAGATCTATAAAGAGAGCAGAGGAAAGCAGGTGGTTATTTTGATTTCTATTAATACAGTCCGAGAAGGATAAAAGAGCAGTTGTAGTGCTGTGGAATGGTCTAAAGCCATGCTTGCAGTCAGCCAGTAGCTTGTTTTGTAGGAGATGTTTGAATAGCTGCTGGTGGATACATTTCTCCATGATTTTTGCTAAAGGAGAGAGTATGGCAATGGGTCGAAAGTTAGAGTTCAGTTGAATTACCACCCTTATGTAATGGAATTATATGGGATGGTACATTCTATAATAGTTCTGTTTATTAAGATGGAAATAGGGTAAGTTAGTGCACTAGCTGCCATTTGCAGATATTCAGCTGGGAGGAGGTCAGCTGATGGAGTACAATGTTTAAGTTTTTGGAGAAGCCTATGGATGAGTGATGTTGGCACTGGTTGTAGAGTAAATGCAGGAGGATTATTAGCTGTTGAGGGTGGTGTAGTGGTGCTAGCTGGGGATAAGGTATTTGCTAGTGATTTAACTGATTCTGAGAAAAATCTATTAAATGTGTCTGCGATTTGGATGGGAGTGTTTTGAGTCAAGTTAGATGGGGTAGGAGTTTTGGAGTGACCTGGATGAAGTAGCCTGTTGATGCATGACCAGAATTTTTGAGGATTATGTGGTTGGGTTTGTTGGAGTTTATGGTAATAGTTTTTTTTTTTTTTTTTTTGTCAAGAATAGTTAGTTGTCAATAATAGTTACATCAGTCTTTCTTGCCGTGGAGCCCGTAGCAGAAGCAGTTTGCAAGTGTGCTGGTTAGTTGCTACCAGAGCTCGAATCGGGGTAGTCGGGCTACAACCTCTAAAAGGAAAAGACACCCTTCTCCTGAAATTTTGACAGAGCAGGATACTAAGGAATCTGATTATTCATATTTTGAAGAGGAACAGCAACCTCTTACCGCTTATGAGGATTCAGATGCAGAGGAATCCATTCCGTCTGCCTCCCCACCAGATGATCTTTTCTTTGGGCAAATCCTTCACACCCTTAGGGAGCATTTCCACTGGGAATCCTAGGACTTCCCTCAGTCTACGAAAAGAGTTTCTAGACCTGCCCCAACACAGATCCCTGGCCATCCCCCCTATCTTAGAAGTGGTGGATGATGTTTTCCATGAATCCAGCTTAGCCCCTGACCCACCTGTTCCCAGTAAACCTGACATAGGTTTAGCAGGAATTTTCCCTCTAAGCACTGGTCCTTTCCTGCACCTAGCAGACAGGGGCAAGGTAAGCCCCACAGGGACAGACCACCCAGGCCCCTATCCCAGGGACAGCAGACAACCAAACAGTGGACCTTTTCCGCTCCAAAGGCAGGGAGTTCTAAGCTGTCTTTCTATGGCAAAAAACTCTCAATGACTCCCTCTTCTTCCCTCTGCTCTCCTTTGACTCACCATAAGCTAGGAGGAAGGCTCGCCCTCTGCAAAGAAAATTAGCTTTCTGTAACAGAGGACCGGTGGGTCTTAAAGATAGTTTTTCAGGGATATAAATTCTCTTTCAACGAACTCCCAGTTCCAGGAGGGTACCCAGACTTGCCTGCAAATCAGTGGGCAGAGGCATTGAAACCAGTCCAAACTCTCATCCCGGGGGCAGTAGGACCTGTTCCCACAGATCAAACAGGCAAAGGCTTTTATTCGAAACTTCCTTGTTCCCAGAAAAGAGGGCACTTGACACCCCATCCTGGATCTATAAATTCTGAACACCTCCCTGGTGGTCCACAAATTCAAAATGCTAACTTTGCAGCAGCTGCTGCTTATGCTGACAAAAAATGCCTGGTTAGTGACCCTAGACCTAAAAGATACCTACCTCCACATCCCCATAAGGGAATCCTGCAGGTAATTCCTGCACTTCAGAGCAGGCTCACAACACTTTCAGTTCTCTGCTCTACCCTTTGGCTTATCTACTGCTCCTAGGGGATTCACCAAATGCTTAGCCCCTGCCATAGCATTTTGCAGACAGGGAAATATACAGATTTACCCTTATCTGGACGACTGCCTTATGCAAGCAGAGTGCAGAGAAAAGCTGCTGCAGGACCACTTTTGTCAAACCACTTCTAACTTCCTCAGAGTTCACCATCAACAAGAAAAAATCAAAGCAAACTGCCTCCAGGAGGATCAATTTCTTGGGAGCACTGCTGGACACAGCATCCCAAATGGCCTTCCTATCCCCAGAAAAGCAGAGCTTCCTGCCTCTCTACTTTACTCAGCTGGCTTCCAGAAGTCACCTCACGGTGAGGAAACTGCAAGCCTTGGGGTACATGGCATCTTGCATCCTTCTAATTCCTCTGGCCAGGCTTCACATGAGAACTTCAGTGGTATCTAAAGAACCTTTGGTGTCAGCACTGTCAGCCTCTAGAGACCTCTCTCCCTCTGATCCCCTGTATAAGGGCTGGGTTTCTCTGGTGGGCAGGGGCCTGTGCCAAGAACAAGGGTCCTCCCTTCATCCTTCTGCCCTACTGGGCAGACCATCATTACCAATGCCTCAGACATTGCTTGGGGCGCTCACCTAGCAGGCAGGTGCACCCAAGGCCTTTGGGATGCCAAGCACCTGCCCTTACACATCAGCCAGAAGGAAATGATGGCAGTTCAAAAGTCTCTGAAATCCCACAAAACCCATCTCGGGCCAGGGGTTCTCCTTATCAAAACAGACAGCACCACTGTAATGTGGTACATCAACAAACAGGGAGGGGACCCAATCTTACCGTTTGTGCAGGCTAGCCATGAACCTCTGGCTGACCGCCTCCTCCATGGGATTACACCTAATAGCCCAATACCTACCAGGGATCAACAACACCCTGGCAGACCACTTAAGCAGAAACTTAATGGACCCCCACGAATGGCAGCTCCACAGAAAAGTCTTTTTGCAAGTCACTCACGAGTGGGGAAATCTGGAGGTGGATCTCTTTGCTTCGCACCTCAACCACCAGTTAAATTCTGTACCATGGAGTATCATCACCTAGTGTGGAAGATGGATGCCTTGACCTTCCCCTGGAAGTCCCTCTTTGTGTACGCATTCCCTCCTCTGTCACTTATTCCCAAGGTACTGATCAAGATAAGGGAGGAGAGACCAAAGGCCATCCTCATTGCTGCAAATTGGCCCAGGCAGCATTGGTGCCCCTTACTGCGCAGCCTGACATCACAGCCTCCCAGGCAGCTTCCCACACCTCTTGACTCAGATGGCGGGAGAAATGCTGTACCCAGACTTGCAGACTGTCAGCATGGCTACTACTCTAAAAGCTAAGAAGGGGCCCCTCTTAAGCAAACGGGTCCTAGACGTTCTCACAGAGGCCAGAAGGCCCAGCACCAGAAAATCTTACCCAGGGAAATGGAAAAGATTCTGCTCCTAGAGCCAGTCTAGTGGGGGCAGTTCCTCACAACATTCCTTCCCTCTTATCCTGGACTATCTATTGGACTTGCTCAATAGTGGCCTCTCCTCTTCAATTAAGATCCACGCCTCAGCCATTTCAGTTCAGTTGTATACAGACCCCGCCTCTGTTCTCACATCCTTTGATTAAACAATTCCTCAGAGGGACTTCTAATATCAGACCTCCCAGAAGGCCACCCACACCAGCCTGGGACCTGAATTATGTTCTGGAAAAAATTACCTTACCACCTTTCGAACCTGCTGCTTCAACAGAACTGAAATACTCTCCTGGAAGACTGCTTTCCTACTAGCTATCACCTTATCCAGAAGGGTTTCAGAACTTAAGGCACTAATGGCCATTGAGCCCTTCATCATTTTCCATGCAGACAGGATCTCCCTGAGGACTAACCCTTCCTTTTTATGCCCAAGGTGGTATCTAGTGTGACTCTCAACCAGGCCATACATCTACCCACCTTCTTCCCTAACCCTCAAAACAAGAGGGAAATAATTCTGCATTCTCTAGACTTGCTCAGATACTACCCGGACCATACTAAACCCTTCAGGAAAACAGACAAACTTCTTGACAGCTTTGCCCCAGGGGCAAAGGGGAAGCCCATTTCCAAGCAAACCATTTCAAAGCTTTCGACTTGGTAAACCCTTCAACTTCTGCAAACCCTAGAATTAATCTGTATAGACACCCATGCTATACAATGGTTTAAGTCATATTTGGGAGGAAGACAACAGGCAGTCCTGTGGAAAGATAACTTATCTACCCCTTTTACCTATAACACTTGAGTCCCCCAAGGATCCATCTTAGGGTCCCTCCTGTTTTCCATATTCATTAATGACTTGCATAAAGTAATACTAGACACTACCTGTATTCAATACGCGGATGACTCAACCCTAATATGTTCCGCTACAGCTCCAGAAGAACTACGGACATCCCAAAACACATTTAGCATAGTTGAAAATTGGCTCCTCTAGTGCCGTCTCATACTAAATCCCAAAAAAGGCAAACTGCTGCTGTTCTCCCCATCTCTTATGACCTCTCTAACCTTCTCCGTTAAATCTAACAATGGCACAATTATCTCACCAGACCCCTCAACCAAACCTAGGAATTCTAGTTGACAACAACCTAACGTTTGACTTGCATGTCAACCACACAATTAAAACAGTAAATAAGAAACTTGGCTGTCTACACAGGATCAAACCCATCAACTCCCCAAGCCAGAACTGTTCTTTCTCGCACACATCTACTATCTACACTTCTCTACGCCTCCCCCTTATTAGCAAACCTGAGTAAAACCAACCTGAACAAGCTCATAACCTGCTATAATCATATTGCCAGATTTGCCACCGCCTCTGCCTATAGGATCCATCACTGCCTTAACCTCAAACTACTAGGCTGGCTTGAACTACCTAACCGTCTACTGGCTAACCAACTAGCAACTGCCCACAAGATTCTCTACTAACCAGAATGGACACCCAATCTTAAAACTCCCTACCAGAACCTTAAAACTCTTCGATCCTCTAACAAAATGCTAGCTTTCACCTTCAAAGCTAACAACTCAGCTGGGGAAGCTCTGTTTATGAACTCGGTAAAGTCTAGAACTCTCTTCGTACAGTACTAACCTTACAACCCTCCAGCCCAATTAGAAAAAAACCTTAATCAATACTTCACTATGCGATGGCTCTGTCCTTGCTCCACCTCTGACTAATCCCCACACGCTTCTACTGTGCTCCCAATTAGGGTCTCCTAGCACTGTCACTGAATCCTAACCTAGTTACTCTGTACAAACTTGTTGATTAAGTGAAGTCTAGAATGTATTTTAAGTAACCTATAAAGAGACACATAAATATATATGAACTTTTTGAATGTTGGGCTGGGAACTTGGAAAGTGACCTACAAATATATTGTATAACCTTTATCCTGAATCACACTAATAGTGGAATGGTCTTAATATGTAAATATGTAACCATTTCTCTGCGTTGTTATTTCTCTATTGTATTTCACATTGTATTATGCAGTTCTGTCTTAATGTCGTCTGTATGGAGCTTTTCTCCCCGGGCCTCCACTGAAAATGGACATACATCCAGTTGGACCTTCCTGGTCAACAAATGTAAAATAAAATTAATATCACACCCTATCCATTTCTGCTACAGACTACATGGGAAACCACCCCCTAAGTCTATTCATACCAATTCCACTAGGCAGCATCCACTTCCACAGCATTCCTCAGAGGAGTTCCCACCAGGGACATCTTGGAAACTGCAACCTGGACCTTTGTCCATACCTTTACAAAGCATTACCACCTACCTCTCTTCTCTAAGGCTAGGGCAGAGTCTGCCTCTGCAGTTCTGCAGGGCATGCTTACCCATGCCTAGGCCTCTAATCCTTCCACCCCTCTTTTCGGCATTGGGAATCCTCACACAGGTGATGACTGCAACAGTGAAACACGAAGAGAATAGTACGGTTGTGTACACTTAACCATAAATGTAGATGTTCGAATGTATTCATTGTTGCAGTCCTGGTCCCCCACCCCTTATATCCTCTTTTCTTAAGGGAGATATAAGCTTCTTATGGTAGCTTTTAGCCACCAGGACGACTTTACCATATTTCCTTGGGCTCCTGATTGGGCTCCTGACTGGTTAGGGTCAGAAAAACTGATGTAATGGCATCGACCTGATGTCAGTCACAAGCGACCGCAGCCGACGCAGAAAAATATTGACTCTGGTATTTGGGCTGGCCGAGGGCTACCACAGCAGGGATGAGACACAGGTGATGACTGCAGCAGTGAATACACTCAAGCATCTACATTTATGGTAAGTGTACACAACTGTAATTTATCCTGACACTGCTTACCCTTATGCTACATATAGCAGTCATGCCTACAGTTACTCATTCACCTTTTCCCTTCCTTCATAGGCTGCACCCTCTATGCTTTCTTCTCTCCTGTTGACTTGGGTCTTTCTTCTGCCAAAAAAACAAGATACTGGTCCGTCCTCATGTTAATCTGCTCCGTGCACTACCCCCCCCCCCCCCACACCACTTCTGCTGTAGTCCCCTCAGTACCTCCATCTATATTTTCAGTGTGCCATATTGCCTATCTCTGGCTGCCTTTCATCACACTCCTACTCCCTACTGTTGCCTTTTCCTGCCTGTAGTTACCTCGGCCTCAGCCTGAATTCTCCTGCATCATCGTCTGTTCACTAGGATTTCCACTTCACTGTAGGTCCACCTATCTCCAACGGTCTGTCATCCACATTGCAGGCCAGCACCCCATGCAGCTGACCCACCTCCGAGTGTCTTCTTTCCTTGAGCTTGTTCCTGGCATGCACCTTTTAGTTGGTGCTTCCCTTACTTTTCTCTCCCTTCACTGCCTCTGCTAATTTCGCTCTTAACTGGCTGTCTGTGATAATTCATCCTTTAGGATGCAAAAAGTTTGTTTTATGACAAAGCATGGAGAAGCACTCTGCACATCTCAGAAATATTAGAGAATACTAGTCCACACAATGGTCACTGGTCCTTTTTACCACACAATGGTCACTGGTCATTTTTACAGGTCCCTATTATTTTGATGAATGCAATTAATTGTGAACGCTGTTTAGTCGAACGTTATTACGCGAAATGGCAAAATACCGAAAGCACGGAACAGTGATTGTAGGGGGGGGGGGGGAATCACTGGGCCGTTTTCGGGACTTTGCCATTTCCTCTACTGTGGTGCAATCTCCGAGTTGATATATTTAAGTGGGGGGCACAGCACCCCACTTTGTGTTTTTGATTTTTTTTCCCTCCCCCTGGAAAAAAAAAATCGCTGATCCGTGTGTTCAACATTTTGGGTTTTTGGGGATTGTTGGTCGATTTTTATATAGAGTTTGCAATTCAGTGCGTTTGTTTATATAATATAGACCCATTTTTACATTGCTGCTCTTCACCTTGCTGTAGCGTTCTGATGTGTTGCAAATCATCTGTTTACATAGCATAGCAGCATACAACCTAAAGGGCTTTATCCTTTCCCTAAACAGCTGTTTGTGCCTGTGTTCTTGTGATTGCAAAAATCCCCTTCAGGATTTAACAACAGTGGTTCTCTAATCTTTCAATTACTCGTGCTAATGCACTGAAGTGACCACTGGTCATTTCAGCACCACTGCTTTCACCTGTGCTTTTTAATCTTTTTAGCATTGAAATCTGCAGCTAAAAGACATTTAAACACAAGAACAGCATTTCTCCTACTTTAATATTAGGTGGCAATTGCTGTCCAGGTTTGGGTTTTCTGAGCTAATTGATTTTGAGAATTATTAAAAATGCTTTATCAGCTAAATTTCTGCCTTCTCCGAGGTATGTGCAAGTCCCAAGGGGTGGTACAGTGTGTCTGACCCACATCCTTACATTTTAAACTGACTGAGTAGAGCAGAAGGTGGTTGAAGTTAGGCTGCCTTAAAATGCTTCTTGTTGTATATGAATGTTGGTGATCTGCTGCAGGAGAGGAACAACACACCTTGGAACTAGGTTACCGTATTAAAGGAATTAAAGATATTATACCACTTTTGCTCTGAGTTTGTGAGGGGCCTTGTTCTAATTCTTTCTGTTGCAGCACATACTTTATTCAATTTTAAACTTTCTATCCATTGCTTCATGTCTGGAACATGGCAGGACATCACCCAGATGGAGGGAGGGCTAGTAGATTGGTAGACTGGAAGGGGTGTTTTGTCTATATGAAGGTTGCAGAAAACAAGTCTGTTTGTAACAGAAAAAAAAGTTCTGTTATAGAGTATTTTGTCATAAAGCACTGTTTTGTTTACCTTTTAGGTGGAAGAGAGTCGAGACCTGTATATGAATGGCTATGATGTTGTGTTGGAGCAAGATGAAACAATGAATTTTGTGAATACACTACTGCAGCTCATAACTGAGAAAAATTGATTGGTCGTAGTACTGGAGTGGCTGTCCTCTACTCTTCCAGACACCCTAGATATCTGATGGCATGGCTGATTGTCAGACAAGCGCTCAAAGTTTTTTTTTCCTCCTTCATGCCCTTTAGATGTGTAAATACTAACAACATCAGTAGGTAGACTTGTACAATTATTGACATATCAGAGACCTTTTTTGGAACTGCACGCAATCCCATCTTCTGTACCCTGCAGGAATTTTGGGTATAATAGCAGATTACTGTTCTTTGGTCTTTGTTGGACATTTAGAATGGTTTATTTTGTACTGTAGCATTATTTTTCCACATCTTTTTTATCAGAGCACCATTTTCTCCCATGCTAGAAAATAGTTTTTATGCTGCAAAGTGAGAGAAATGTCTTGCAAACATTTTGTTGGTAGTAAAGAAGTGGTAGCCTTTTATATTCTTTTTACTTGTCTGAAACGTAGCCTGTTGTAGTATTGTTTTAAAATGTTACTGCTGGACTGCATTCAACAATTGCACAGCAAGGGCCGTCTCAATGCCCAACTACCTGCCATCTATTACCTTTGGAGTAGTATATATTCTGCTACAGGTGATTGCACAAAATGGACTTCTGAGATTTTTAGTCAATGCATTTGTTCTCGTGGGTATTTTCCTCAGTAGTTTGGCTTGCAAACTATCAGTTTGTGACAAATTAGTGCTTGTTAATTCAGGTTTTACAAGAAGCTGTGGTATCCACCAGTAAATCAGTGCTTCTTCCTTTTATTGTACCCCACAAAGTTTGTCCTTGAATTGAGCTGTCCCCATATGTTTAGTTCTGTTTTTCTTGACCTGTATTCTGTCATGTAGAGATTGCTCATAAACATGTGAGTGTGTGTGGGTTCAGTATCTTATTTTAATGAAATATCATTGGTCAGGCTCTGACAAGGATTATACCAGATGTGGTATAATCTTGACTTTGTAAAAGAGGTGGAAGCCATCTTAATGGAAATGGACTTTCAGTACTGTATGGAAACAGTATTTGCATGTGATCTGCAGACCTTTCACTTTTTTAGGGTTGGGGACAGAGGATGCATGCAGTGTGCATATAAAGCACTTGATGTAGGGAAGGGGAGGATGACCCCACAGTTGCAACAAACCGCACTTAATCATTTAGTTCTTTTGGTGGTATCCGTTTTCCTTTATGGCTTACTGAGTAGAGTAAGTGAATAACATTGTTGCTGAGGAGCTGTAATGAAGGCGTAAATAAAATGATTTAAAATCCTCAGTGCAGTTTGGAGAATATTCCTAGCTTACATTTTTGACAGTTTGAAATTTGAGACATATTAATTTTGTTTTAGGTTATTTATTTCCATTTGTTAACTTGGTTAGAGTACTAATTGCAATTTCTTGCTCAACCCAGAGAAAATACCACATAGATTTGTAAATTAAAGATTAGAGGTCACTAACATGTCATGTGTAAAGCACATTAATTTAAATCTTTTCATTTAATGCAAACCCTTTACAATGTGTTTTCCATACATTTTCACAGGAAATACTGCTATGCAGTATGCATTGAAACTAGTAAAGTTGGTTCTGTATGGTGAGTTTGGCTGCTGCTTGCAAAATTTCAATGTTTTGTCTAGCTTGAGTCTTACTGCAGTGAAGTAATGTTTCATATTTCCATTCCTGCGTTCACTACCATTAGTTGGTGGAAATGTAAGGACATAAGTACTTGTTTACTTTTGGAGGAATTGCCTTTGCTATTAACTTTTTTGATGTACAAATGATCAGCACTGCAACAGAATTAAATTGTAAAGTAATTTGTTTGCAACAAACTTGGATAAAAATTCTTACAGTGCATTGAAAAAAGTTTAATCAATGCTTTCTTCACAGCATAAAAGCAGTAGGGGTGGAGTTGTAGGTTCATAGATGTTTACGAGGTTAACGACCACAAGGGCCTTTATGCCTACCATGCATCCCAAATTTCTGACAAATTCTTATGCCATTTATAAGTGTAACCATGGGCCTGGGAGATGAACCATTTACAGGTTACCTGTTGCGTTAAGAGACATTGGTGCCAAACCAAGGATGAATTTATGTTTTCCCATGCAATTGTCCAAGCTGCACTTGAATTGGGTTAGGGAGGAACTCTGGTTCACATGGATGGGGAGCCTGTTCCATAGACAGTGTCTGGGATACATACCTATTTCTCCAGCAGGTCCTATTTATGTCACAGGCAAGGTTTAAGCATTTAGAATGGGTAGTTCTGGTACTGTTTGTTTTGTGGATATGCAGGAGGTCCATCAGAGTGGGGTCTGACAGTGCCCTATAATGCCAGGCATAGAACTCCCCTCAAAAGCCTGTAGGAGACAGAATACAGTGATAGAGCCTTGAAGTGGTCTGCATAGGACATATTACTTGCGCTGTGTATTCTTTTAGTGAGGAACCCCTGTGGACATTCCAGTTGTTGGATATGCCTGGTTAGGTACATCTCAAAGGGGGCATTGTACTCAGTGATAGGTCTGATGAATGCCGAGTACAGGGGAACAATGACTTCCTTGGGGTTAGATGCCATACCTTTGTTTATAAGTTGCACAACACAGAATGATTTCCTCACCACTGTAGACACCTGATGATCAAAGACTAGATTGCTATCTATGTGTGTCCTCAAGTCACTGACTACTGGATCAACTCTAAGGGATGTGTTGTCAATATGATAGTTACCAGGGATGAATGACTTCCCAAAGGATACTGTTATGCATTTCTTGTCATTTAGTTTTAGTCCATGTCTCTGACACCAGTTGCTTGTGTCAGCCCTTTCCGGAGAACATTTGTGTTGGTGTGAGATTCAGTAACCGCTCCTAATTTGCAATCATCTGAAAATGTACTCAGCCAGAGACCACTGAGCGTTAGCCTTGACTTCTGAGAAGTAAATGTCCAAGGACTGATCCTGAGGGCTCAACTTGTGACTGACCTCTTTGTAGAGGTGAACTCCCCAATTCTAACTTCCTAGGTCCTGTCAGTGAGCCAGTTGGCTATCGACAGGGTGACAAGAAAAAAGCACTAGGATAGCCGTAACCCCAATCCACCTTTATTCAGAAAGCACCAAGAAGGAATAGCAAACGCTGAGCACAGCCAGTACGTTTTCGTCAATAACTTTGTCAGATAAAGCACCATACCTAATGAATCTAAATGTATGCTACAATAAATTAAATCTAATTACTTCTGTTAAACCATTCAACCTATATAATGCATACTTTAATTACCTTAAATTAAAAACATTCTGTTGTCCTATTTAAAACCATTTCACAACCACATGAATCTTTCATATATATATATATATATATATATATATATATATATATATATATATATATAATTAGCTTAAATATGTGAAAAAAAATAGTTAAAACCTTATAAAAATGTATATAAATATTTGTAAAAAAATATTTATAAGAAATAAATACTTAAAAAACCTTGTGCCAAAACATTCTAGGGTGTTTAGAACGATAAATTACTACATAAAAGTTAAAAATACATCAATTTTTAAAACTAAAATAGTGGTTTTGAATATATTAAAGCTTGGCAGCTCTCAATTTCAAGATGGGGGCCAGGGAGACTATCTCATTCATACCTGGCCATCTGTTTGCCTCCAGGAAAAGTTGCCAGAATACTTCTCTATTTTAGCCCGGTGTCCCAGGGTCCACCTCTCTTGTCAACCTGCACAACCTCTAAAACAAAGAAGACAAAGCTAGCCTTTTCACATGTTTGAATGTGCTTAAATAATGCATTCTTATTATTAGATTTCTTAACTTCATACAAGTGTTCATAAATTCTTCTTTTGATACATCTTTCACTTTTACATATGTAAAGTCCTTCACATTCTTTACATATTGCAATGTAGACTAGACCTTTGGATTCACAATTAGAGTAAACTTTGACTGTGATTGTCTTGTTTCTGCTAGGAATGAAAATCTCTAAGGCATTGGCTATATATGGGCACTGTGGACAAGAGCCACATTTGTATGTACCCACGTTCCTATTCACCCTTTTCATACAGCTACCTTCTAAAATGTTCTTAATACAGTTGCCTTTCCTAAATGCAAATTTTAAAGGTTTATCAAAGGCAAGATCCAAGTCCGAAAGGCCCCCAAATCTATCCCATTCTTCCTTAGTTAAATTTTTGATTATATTAGCATCACCACTATAATCTAGTATAAATGTGTTCTCAAAACTTCTTTTTAAATCATTATTCAAACTAATATTCTTTTCCATAGGATCCTCTATACCTAGGATAGGGCCAAATCTATCTTTTCTATATGCCAAAACTAACTCCAACATTTCTTTTATAAGTGTATCAGGATATCCCCTTTCTAGAAACATGTCCTTTAACACATTACTTTCCTTCAAAAAGTTAGTCTTCTGAGGTCATCCTGCTTGCCCTCGCATACTGTCCTTTCACTATACCCTTTTTTTGAAAATATGGGTGTGCACCATACCTCCCAACTGGACCGAATAACTCTGTTTTTACCGAGTTTTGGGGTTCAAATACTGGGGTGCCACGATTCCCAAGTGGCACCCCTCCATTTCCGACTTTTTCCCAGCGTTTGCTTGTATTTTATTTTTAATTTTTTCCCTTTTTGTAGTTAGAGCTGACGTCATCGAGTACACGATGACGTCAGCTCCGTCAGGGCTACCAGCCAGTCGGAATTGAGCTCAAGGGCTCCAAATGTACATTTTCAGCTGGCGTTCATTCCCCATGATTTGCAAGTGAGAGAGTGGGTTATTCAAACGAGGATCGAGCACTTTGCCAACAGACAGTTACTCATCTCTAAAAACGTTTGAAACAGCACCATCTGGGGTTATTCAAACAAGCACTTTGGAACCACAGCCAGTTATTCAACAGGTTTGGAAGCAGCTCTATCTGCAGGGAATGGGATTAGGCTGCCGCTGCACTTGCGAGCGGTTCCCCGTGATGTGCGCTTTAGCTATTCAAATGGCTCTAGCTGCAGCAGCATTCGGGAACCAAACAATTCAGGTAGGAAACCAATCTTCTGGCTCTGAATGAATGAAGAGGTTGTGTGTGTGTGTGTGCACGTGTGTATAATCAAGTGCCTATATTACCTTCTGATGGATTAGGATATGAAATAAAAGCAGTGACAAAGCCATACTAACAGTTCTACTAAGGACTCGTGATCCCGTCCAACCTGCTTATGGCGATGCATAATGTTCAGTTAGGTTGTCAACAGAATGACTAAATCCACCAGAATGCAACTTAATGAGTGCTTTGTTGGTCAGAATATCAAAGAAGTAGGCCACAAGGACTGATCAAGCCTTTGGGCTGTAGACATACTTTGCTTTAATTCAAGCCAGTGAAGTAAA
Organism: Protopterus annectens; assembly: GCF_019279795.1. NCBI lineage: Eukaryota > Metazoa > Chordata > Ceratodontiformes > Protopteridae > Protopterus > Protopterus annectens. The sequence goes on from NC_056747.1 coordinate 976,070,952, forward strand.
TCCAAGGTACTGATGAAAGTACAATCTTTGCCATGTTGTTGCTTCCTGATGGTAAGCAATAAAGTAAGAGTTATTCTAATGACGACATTTGAGTAGATTTAAAATGACTTGAATGTGTGTGTGTTTATTGTGAGGCAGAGTATTTTATGTATAGAAGTGTTTTGATCTGTATATGCCATTATTTACTAGAGTAAAGGCTCATTTGTAGTGTCATTATGATCTGTTATGAGAATATGAATGGTGATAGGAGCTGGAACATCAAAATAATTACAGTCTGGTAAACTTTATTCTAAAAGTTTTTGCACTGCATTTTAAACCTGCCATCTATAATCCCCATCAACTATGCAATTGTAAGTGCACGATTTTCTCTAAAAGTGCTATTTCATTAATTGACTACAAAGAAATATTTTCAGTATGAATTACGCTTTGACAATTATAGAATATATCAGTTGGGAAAGTAGAGATGAAGTTTTAAAAAAATTGTGTGAACATGTAAAGAAGTGTGTGTGTGTGTGTGTGTCTGTCAAACCCTGTACCTTGGTTACAGGGTAAAAGGAGCCTAAAGTCCCTATCCACATCACTTCTGAATTAAAGCCTCCTATTTTTGATCTGTTCCTCATAAAATCTGTGGTTTTCAGGATTGTGGCACATCACTGAAGGATTGAATTCACTAAATAATGACAGGCATTTGAATTTCAGGATTCATATTCTTCAGAAAGTAAATGGTAACCCAAAACCTTTTATTCTTGCAACTTTCTAAGTTTATAAGATCAGTATTTTAAATTCGTCCCTATTTTGGGACTGTATTCCCCCATTATTGGCTTTGTCCTGGTTTTTTGTGGTAAGAGGTTGAAACTAGCTAGAGCTATGGTGAGAAGTGAGAACTGAATTCACTAAATGATAGCCATTTAAGTTTCAGTCTTTTTTTTAGGAAACTGCTGATTTGGCATATTGGCATGTTACTCTGACTGTATTGCACAGGGTCCTGGATTCAAGATATAGCAGTGAAATGCATTGTGGTAACACATTTTATTCTAACAACTTTCCAAAATGTTTGCCCCCCCCCCCCCCCAAAAAAAAAAAAAAATGAAATTGAAAAGTTCAAGATTCCGTGCAAGATGCCTATGGCTTACACTACTATCATTCTATATATATATATATATATATATATATATATATATATATATATATATGTTTGTGTGTGTGGAAGTAGACTTTTAGATGGAAATGTTCTGATTTGGGCAGTTTTATCATTACTGGTTCATGCATTTTGTTTCATTGCTTACTGGAAAAATGTTCAAACTAAGTTTAAAATGTGCTTTCTAACAAGTGTGCTGTATTATACAAGGAATATAATTAAAGTCAGGAAGGTGCATCAAAGAACATATGTATGTTTCTTGTTTTCTGTGCAAGGGGCCAATGATTTGTAAACTAGGTAATCTTTATCCATCACTGGTCAAATGCATTTTCTTTGGATGTGGTGTGTGGGTTTCAATACTGTTTCAATGAATGAGTTTCAATGGCAGAGAAGTTTTAATGCCAATTCTATTTCCATTGAGAGACAGTATTGCTTTGTTTAGCAGACGTCTTAGTATTTGTGCATTGTGCTATAAAATGTAAAAAAAATAAAATCCAAATAATCATTGTAGAGTAAAGCAGTATATGCACACATTTAGTATTTATGGTAAATGGGGCAAAATAGACTGGTAATGGGGCATTGGAATGGCTGCAGGGAGACTCTGGTGCCATATTTTGGTTGTTTGTTCTTCAGTTTACGTTTGAAAGTTGGTATCCCACAATTCCATTGGAGTGGGCGGGGTTACATAATTACACATGCAAATTTGATAATCAGTGTACAGACTTGTGCCTATTTTTCATGGGCCTTGTCCAGATTTTTGATGTTTCCAGGTTGAGAGGTATGGTGTGCACTCTTATAGTGCAAGAAGGAGTTGCAATAGGTGTCCTTCCTATATATTTTGGATATAAATTTATTTTTTGAACTGTCAAACAATATATTAACATCTAAATAGTCTATATGTCCATGACCTATTTTATAAGTAAATTTTAAAAACTCAGTACTGTTAGATTTATATTCAAAAAATTCCATAAATTTATCTTCTCCTTCACCCCAGAACAGGCAAATGTCATCTAAAAAGTGTTTATAAAGTGACCAACAGTCTTTGTATTTGGAATTAAACACAAACTTCCTCTCCTACCAAGAGAGCGCTAAATTGGCAAAAGTAGGGGCGCACACAGCACCCATTGCTACCCCATTTAATTACCTAAAAAATTCACATTCAAAATAAATAAAATTATACTTGAGAACAATTTCCATCAATACCAGAATTACATATATTTCTTTATCACTGAACTGTTTAGTACTCCTTAAAAAGTCTTCCAAAAATTCAAGCCCTTCCTTATGCGGTACAGTGGTGAAAAGATCCACTACATCTGTAGTAATGAAAATCATATTTTCTTTAAACAAATCTTTCTTTATACTTCTAAGGAAGGCCCAGGAATCTTTCAATATGTTTGCGGCAGTAATAAAAAGCTTTTTAAGTTTTGTATCTAGATACTTAGAAATGAAAGCAGACTGGGAGGCTGACACAGTTGGTCTCAGCGGGGAGTTGTTGAGGTCCTTATGTACCATTGGAATCCCAAATATAACCGGTACCTTTGGTTCACTATTGTATAACAACCTATAGGTGTCTACATCAATAACCCCTTCCAATACTAAGTCATTCAAAGTTACATATATCTTTTTGTATCCAGTATGTATTTGATTCAAAGAAACCTTAGAGTATTTAGTTAAATTTAACAAATGGTCCATCATTTTACTCTCATAAATAGTGGAATCCATTAATACAGTCCCACCCCCTTTATCCAATTTCATTACCCTCACAAAACTATTGTTTCTAAGTTCAACCAAAAGTGATCTTTCCTCTGCTGTGAGGTTTGACCATACCTTATTAGTAGAAACCTTGTCTCTTAAACTAACATATTTTCTACGTATTTTAACTGGGGGTGTAATGGAGGGTTCCATTCACTCTTTTTCTTTAAATTACCTTGTGTGACCTGTAGATCCTTCATTAATAACTCAAGGTTCTTTTTCATAATAAACATTCTTAGGTCTATCAATAGGTTACTGATGTCACCAAATTTTAATCCCTTTTTAAATAATTCAAAATATTCTCTAGTAACTTCTAAACTGCTATAGTTGAATATTGTGTAGCCATCATGAATCAATTTTGGTCCTATATTTTCCATCTGCTCACATGCTTCACCATTACTAAAGGGGATGTCCACTTCCGTTATATCATCTATGAGAAGGCATTGTTCCTCTGTTTGTTGTTCCACCCCCCTCCAGTTGTCCTGATGATTGTCTACGGAGCCTTTGTTCCATAGTCTCTCTGACCTTCGGAGGGGGGGATAGTCTAAAGGGTCACTTATATCCCCAGGTCCTTCTAGATCTTCTCTGTATGCATCCTCCATATTTAATTCGGGTGTATTACTTTCTTCCAATCTCCTATTAAATACTCTATCCCTTTCCATTTTATTAAAACCCATTTCACCCCTAGGGTGGCTAAAATGATTTTTTTGGTTTAGGGTAGTGTGTATTGGATGCATATTCATTCAAATCCTTTTCCATCTTTCTTTTCTTCCTATTAACAATATATTTCATTTTTTCATCCACTTGCTTCCTCAGATCAAAATATTTCTTTTTTCTTCCTCTACAGTAAACATTAAATCATTCATAATACAAAGGTTCACACTAACAATTCTATCATTCAGTGTTTGCATAAGTCTATCATTTTGTTTGATAACAGCCCCAAGTATGTCAAAACCACATTTGTCAAAAATGTTAAGTAATTCAACATAAAAATCTGACCCTTCCTCAACATTATTTGGAAATCTAAACACCCTTAACCCTTTGGGTACAACCTTTAAGCTTATACATTCCTTTAAGTATGCATTGTCTACATTCAAGGTTTTAAATTTATACAATAAATCATGCAGTTTATTCAAGTTTTTTGGAATAAGTGTCCGCTTCAGCATTAGTGTCCTCGGCTATACATTTGTCAAAATTAATGTTATTTTTAAGCCAGACATTTAAGTCCACTTCATTATATGCAGTATTACTGTCCAAAACATGTATATTGTCTTTCCTTTTTTTATTATTGTTGTTACCTCTAGTCCGTTTGTCTAAGGCAATGCTTGTAGATGTGGTTTCTCCTATTCGTAGTATTTCAGGAGTTCTCCTGCTATCAAAGCTGCCATTGTTTGTAGTTAGTGTTTGCACTCACTAAATATTGATTACATCCATTATTTTCCAAATTACATGAAAGAAAACTGTCTCAGTCTTCACTGCCTGAATGTTCTTGAGCATTTCTGCCATCGGCCATGCTATTTGTATGACACACCTCCTCTCTTCCGCCATTGGCCACGCTGTTTGTATGATACGCCTCCTCTCTTCCATCAGCCACGCTATTTGTATGACACACCTCCTCTCACAGGTTTGTACCTAACCTCATGAGTGTCAACAATGCCCAAGTGGGGTATTGTGTCAAATGCCTTGGCCAGGTCAAGGTAGGCAGTGTGAATGATTTTGCCCTTATCCATTGCTTTGGTGACCTTCTCAAAGAAGTCCACCAGGTTGAGTAGGCATGATCTGCCCTTGATAAAACTAAACTGGGTTGGGTCCAGTGTCTGGAGGTTTACTGTAGCTATAGTGATAATCTCCATGATAATTCTTTCCATGGCTTTACATATAAGACTAGTGAGATTTGTGTGTCTGTAGTTTCCAGGATCTGTAGATGGCTCACCTTTGTGCAGAGGGATGACAGGTGCCTTTCTCCATTCATGAGGCATGAAGCCTATTTGGAGGCTACAGTTAAATAGTAATTCCAGAGACCCTGATAGGTCATGTTTCACGCTATTTAGAAGGCATCCTGGGATACTGTCTGGGCCCATTGATGCAGTGGTCTTGGTCTTGGTCTTGGAGCATTAAAGACCTGTTCCATAGTGATAGGGAGAGTTATATTTGATATTTCCTGAGGGAAGGTTGAAGGAGAGAGGGGTAAAGTTGGAGCTGATTTATCAGCCAGGAGGTTTGCTGTATCTTCTGGTTCAGTATAGGTGGCTCCATTTACAAGTTACAAAATGGGATATGTCATTTTTATCCTTCGCAACTGGTCACTTCATTGTATTTAGTGTCTTGATTACAGTCTAGCAGGAAAATTATTGTCTGTGGGACCTGGGCATTCAAGCTCCTATGCAGAGGAGGAAAAATGTCCACGAATAAAATACCCTAGGGAAGCCAAGAATAAATGGATGACCAGGTAGGCTGCCTTAATAAAGGTACGGTGGGATGCCGGTGAAGAAGCTGGGCTACCGGTAAAGCCTTGAGAAAGGCTGTGCGTACCTGAGTGCTTGTGGTTGAAGGCTGAGTAAAGCCTTTAGAAAGGCTTTGTATACAGGTCGTAGTTCCGGCTGGTCAGGTCGCCTGCAAGTACTTCTTGTACTTCTGGTACTTTTTACGTCAATAAAGTACGACCTTCTAGAATCTGAACTTCGACTACATTGATTTTTTGCCACCACGGCGAGCAGAGCTGCTTAGCCGAGCCACATTTACATTGTTTTGTCTGTTTTTTCTGTGCGTTTCATCTTTGATTTCTAGCTGTCACACTAGCGGTTCCTCTCAGCAGGCGACCTGACCAGCCGGAACTACGACCTGTATACGAAGCCTTTCTAAAGGCTTTACTCAGCCTTCAACCACAAGCACTCTGGTACGCACAGCCTTTCTCAAGGCTTTACCGGTAGCCCAACTTCTTCACTGACATCCCACTGTACCTTTATTAAGGCAGCCTACCTGGTCATCCATTTATTCTTGGCTTCCCTAGGGTATTTTATGTCTTGATTACAGTGACATTACATTATGTCCTGGCATTTGTTGATTTGTTCCTTTGTGCTAGCTTTCACATAAAAAGGCTCTCAGGGCTGCTGAGGCTGCAGCAAAGCAGCAGGAGGCATGATTTTTCATTTCATTTTGCACTTTTTTGTATTCTACTCTCATCCCATGGATCTTGCCCAGTAGCTCTCCTTCCACCACCCTATCTATTCATTCCTCTCTTGGGGTTGAAGCCAGGCACTTCCAGCTTGGGCAAGAGGCCTACAGACCAGTCATTCTGTATCTGAAGGGCCTTATCAGCTCATTCATTGAAGTGTGAGTTGAGTAGTAGGGAGAGAGAGCTAGTCTGTTTGGCCCAGTAGGCTTTCCTGCTTTACTCTTGTAGCTTTGAACGTCACAGCAGATCTTTCAAACTCCATTGGTGCTGCCTGCAGCAAGGATGAATGTGTGTCTTCACAAATCTTTTCCCAGTGCACTCAGGGCAGCCTGTGATCAGCAGACCCATTCTCTACAGGCACTATTACTTTGAGTCACAAGAGTGAGCCAGTTTTATTAGCACTTTTGAAATAATTTAGTTATTCAGGGTTTGGACGGAATATTTTGAAAAGAGATTTTGCTACCTTTTCTCCCTTGTGCTAATATAGGGTAGAGTTTAGTTTCCTTTGGTAGGGTGAATTTCCTCTGCACTGTACTTCCAGCAAGATTTATGTTTGCTGTTTGATGTGGTCTCTTCATCAATGCATCACTGTAGGGAAGACATGTTAATAGTGCTGCACAAGCCAGTTTTTTTTTTTTTCTTGTACAGCTCTGTTTCCTAGGAACAGGATGTCTCTTGTGAGTTGCATGTTAACATTTAAAGGTGCTCCTGTTCAATTTAAAAAGCTGTTTCAGCATAGGTGTAGGGCTTTTGATGGTGAGTGCTACCTGCTTGCTGTTGGAACTAACATATAGTTCCTTCTGGTAAAGAAGTTTAGTCTGTTCTTTGTGTTTGTCATTTTTTAGCTACTGATGAACTAACTGCTGTTAACTGAATGCTTGTTTCTTTATGAATTCAAGTGGTCTAGAATATACTCTACCTGTACTTTCTTCAAGTTGATTTGACTTCAAAGGAAGGGTTATGTAGGGTCTTGTGGCTTGGGTGCATGCCCCTCCCCCATGGTGGGGGTGGTAAATGTTTTTCTCCCTACAAAAAAATGCTGTTTTCTAGTGATGTCTTCTGCTTGTATGATAAGTAGAACGGGTATCGGAGTGGTGACAGAGAGTTGCTGAAGGTTGAGCTGTTGATGCTTGCAGATCATGTGCAAAGTATTTTTTCTACAGTTTCTTTTTGCAGTAGTTATGCTCTCAGTCAATTGAAGTAGACTTTCTGATTCTAATGTATGTAGTTTTTTACTTTAATTATTTCAGTGGGACTATATCAACTGTTACAAACGTTTGTTTATATTTGCTGTTTGCTAAGTAGCTGTCCTTTTAACTTCCTGATTCTGTATCATCTGACGATACTTTTTGATGATGTGGTGGGGGGGGGGTGATTTGCAATGCGTAGGCTTATTTTCTGTAGTTTACAGCAGACGTCAACACATGAAGTGTCACAGAATACAGCACAAATCAAACATTCAGTCAGTCTGGCAGTAAATCAGTAACTAAATACAGTTATACTCAAAAGAAACAAATGCAAACTATAACAGGATGACATTCTTAATAAAGTGGGTACTGCTTGCCATACCATGTTATAGCACAGATGTAATACTGCTAAATAGTTGTGTATCATAGCTTGATCTTTTTTTAGGAAGAAGACTAGGGTATGTGAATAACCTCCATGATAGCCCTGCAGCAAAGTGCATTTGCGTGTTTTGTATATTGAGGGGATTAGTGCTGGATTGAAACTTTTGCAATAATCTGTGCATCTGTGAAGATGCATATTTGGGGTGAGATTAAGGCCTTGTATTGGAGTATTTCTGTACTGCAGAAATGTGAGATGACTTCTTAAACTTTTGCTACTGCTCTTTCTCATAAGATTCTTTACCATTTAGATAGCTCTTTTCACTTGTTGTAAGTTTGAATTTCCTTTTGTGCGCAAGTTTTCTGAATTCATAACTTGTGTGTTGCGGGCCACTGTCAAATTTGAGAACAGTGGGGTGAGTGGGGTATCACCCTTTCTTTAGAGTATAGACTTTGGTGTATTTGTGACACTTGTACATATGTTTGTCTGCTTAATTGTTCATGAACTTTGAGTAGTATTCCAAGCTTATGAGAGACGTGGCTTCTCAGATATGTAGAAGAAACCTATACCCACTATGCTCAACTGATGATCTGGAAATTCGGTAGGCTGTCATTTTTTCATTAGAAATATTACTGTGTGTGCATTGCAGATGAAGCAGCTATGTAAAATGTGTTTTGTCTTGAGTTGATGTATCTGGTCACAACATTATATTTCTTGTTGTTTCTTTACCCTTTACAGTTTTGAGGTGTGATACATGTATCACCTCAGGCAGTTGTTTTATCAGACAACTGAAATATTATTTTTGCCAGGTTTTACCATCAAGCCTTGGACACAGTTTATTTCTTCCTTGAAAGAAAAGCAAGATTGAATTGTTCTGTTTCCCTACTTCATAACCTTTGCTAGTTTCATCCTTTCACTGTCATGTCTTCTAGTAGCTGCATCCATAAGCTTCAGTACCCCAGTCTTTCTGTTATAGTTAGACTAAATAACATCCTCTGCAGTCTTGACTTGAGTTTGCCTGGAGCAAAGACGTTGAGTATGGTTTGCAAGGGTGTTTGTGGCTTGGATGATTCTGCAATTCTGACATCGTTCCATATCAAAAGGCTTAATAAATGAGAGAGAGAGAGACACCATAGATGTCACCTAGCCTCCATGAAGTCTACATTCCAACTGATTTAACACTTTACTTAACACTTTACTTAACAATTTTGTGTACTATGTGACATGCTAATCACTGTAGCTAGTACATTAGCATTTAAGGGCATATACGTCACCCGGCATTTGCAACAGCTGGAGAGACCACAAAAGTACCTCACCAAAAGGATCAAGGGTCTCCAACATATGTCTTATTCTGCCAGACTAAAGAAACTTCAGCTCTATTCAGTAGTATAACGCCTGCTCAGAGGTGATCTCTGCCTGACGTATAAGGCCATGTCCAATCAGGATCTGATGGACATGCTCTACCTCAAAAAATCCAAATCCATTAGGACCACGAGAGCTAAAGACTTAAACCTCGGCACAAGTATGAATAGGACATGCTGGAGGGATAGATTCATAACCCAGAGGCTTCCCATGCTTTGGAACAGGATCCCAGTTTGTATTAGGCAGAGCCCCTCACTGACTCTCAAGAGAAATCTTGATGAGTGGATGGGAGATCGTAAATTTACCCCAGGGGTCACATCTGTGTCACTGCTAGACAGGGGCACAGTAAACTAATTCTATTATATAAGGGGACCTTCATTGTGTCACTACTAGACAGAGGCACAGTATTCTAGATTTATTCTGTACATTTTTGTGCTATTTCATGGGGTGGCAAAAGCCACATCACTATGGCTAGGCTTACAAATGCCGCAGGGCAGATAGCCTAGTACTATACTATGAAACTATGAAACTCCATATTGCACAGTGATAGATTTTCTTAGAAAATTCCACAATCACAGCATTCACACATGCCAAATATGTGAGTGACCCTAGTCCCTTAACCAGTTGATCTGAAGTAGGAGATACATTTGTCTGCAACCTGTGGGTTATGGATCCGATATCGGATCCGAACCGGCATGGTTTACCAGCGATGGATCCAAGCTCTCAGCTCCTCCCCTCACCCATAATGCCCTGCTCTACCCTCATGACCCCAGATCTCATTTGCCGCGCATGGTGACCAGATTGTTTTTCCAGCTCTCCAGCTAAGTGCTAGTTTAAGTATTTAAATTGTAAAATCTAAAGATTTTTTTGGTTATTTGTGTGAAAGTGTAGGTTTCCCCTTTGGTATATTTACTTTTTTTAGTGTTTAATCTAAAAGTTATATCCCTCCCCTCGCTGTTAGCGTAGTGTGTGTGTTGGGCCTGTGAGTGATTTTTGTGTTTTCTTTAGTTACTTTCTTTAGTTATAGTAACTACTGTTGTAGATTGGGATGTCTGAGCAACCCAAGTCTATTTTTTCTAAATGCTCCGAGTGTGGCCATAAGCTTTCCCCAGCTGATGGCCACACTCGGTGTGTTAGATGCCTGGGGGTTGAACACCTCACATCTGGATGTTCCATTTGTGCAGGGTTCAACCCCAGGGCATTGAAGGAGCGGAGGTCCAAGCTTTTTTTGGCGGGCCTTTTACCGCCGGACTCTGCTCCGACCTCCGCTCCTTCGGGAGTAACCGTACCCACGGTTATTCCTTCTGCGGCTCCCCCTCCTCCTCCTGGGACTCAACCTCCCGTTTCTGGTTCGGAGGAGAGGGATGCTAAAAAAAGGGACCGGAGGGAGAAGCACCATAAGCGGCGGGCCGAGACCTCTGTTTCGGCCCCGCCAGCCAAGCGGGCTTCTCCCCCGGCTCCATTGTCGGCTCGGTCTCCTCCTCCTCGGCTCCGGTCTCCAGTGTGTTTTTCACCGGGACCTGAGGAGGAGGAGACCCGATCTCCGTCGAGGCTATCGAGGAGGCACTCTAGGCCTACCTCGGTAGCCTCGTCGAGATCTACGTATAGCCTTTCGGATGCTGATCTGGACCGGATGATGAGAAGGTTCATCCAGGCACAGATGCAGATGGGAGTGCTCTTGCCTCCCCCCCCCTCTGGGGGGGAGCTCAACCCCCTTTTTCAAACCGATTGCTCCTTCTCCGACCCGCTACCCGGGTTCGGAGCAGTTGAAACGAGCAGCTCGGGCGGGGTGGGTCGGCGCCGATAGTACTTGGTACCGGATCCGACCCTGCCCTCGAGTGCATCGGATCCAACCTCTCGGAGCCTGGATCCGAGCCTCGGATCCGGGGGGATCAGTGCTCCTTCGGCGCCGTCTGTGTCGGAGCGCACTGTCCTTCGGATCCGGCGCCGGCGCCGGCTCCGATCCACTCTTCGGATCCGAGGGGAGCCGTTTGTCGGATCCTTTGGTCGAGGTCGGCTCCCCTTCAGCGTTTGATGTAGTGGAGGGGGCCCTGTTGAGGGTCTCGGACCCCGGCACTTGTTTCGGCTCAGTCCCGCTCCCTCTGCACTGGGTCAGGCTTCCACCATCCGGCCCTTGGGACAGCCCACTTCTGTGCCCCAAGCTGCTCCCCTGGAACAGGTTGCTGCTTGCGAGGAGTCCTCTGACAGCCCCCCAGAGGATGTTCCTCGCAAGCACACGTGCAAAAGGAGGCACATTGACTCCCCCGAGTCTCTCACGGAAGACACGGACTTGGAGGAAGGGGAAGGCTCCCCACGGTCACCCCCCCGAGGATGTCTCATTTGGAGACATCATGGAAATGCTCCGTATAAGGGGGGGTGGTCTGCCCCCAAGTCTTCCTCGGACGAGTCCGTGTTCTTGGAGGCATTTGAAGCGGGCCCGTCTACCTCTTGGGTGTCCCCTCCTGCCGACCCCCTGGTGGACCTCATTACCACCAGGGCGTGGAAGGAACCGGACACCGTGGAGCCAATCCCTAAGAGGCCCGATAGGATCCTCAGCCCACCGTCCGACCGTGCCCATTGGAGTAAGGGGCCTCCGGTAGATGCCATGTTGACGGCGGCCACCAAGAGGGAACTTGCTCAGGAGAGTCCCTCGGTCCATCCCCCGAGCAAGGAGTCTCGGATGATGGACCGCTTGGGGAAGCGGATGTTTAGTTCAGCGACCTTCTCGGTAAGGGCGCTGAACTACCTGGCACACGTCATTAGGATGCAGCGAGATCTTATTAAAGAATACGCTGCATCTCCCCCAGAGTCCATGTCGGAAGAGGACAAAATGCTGCACTTCACCCGCATGGCCACTCTTAGATCAGTTACTAATACCTCTATGCGGCTACTCTCCCATGCTACGGAAGGCGCCGCTAGAGCCGCAGGGGCAGGTCTAGTCACTAGACATCAGGCCTGGCTCCGTCACTGCGATTTTTCTGAGCCCTTCAAAGCGTCATTTGCGAACGCCCCCTTTGATGGTTCTGCCCTCTTTGGCAAAACCATTCGCGACACTTTGACCCAGAGCGAGAAGGACGGGAAGACGCTGTCTGCCGTCGGAATCCGCTTCTCTGCACCCCAGAGGCCCTACTCTAGGAACCAAAAGGGTCAGAAGAAGATGTGGTTCCGGAAGTCGCAGCAATCCCAGCCTGCTCCGGACAACCAGTCCTTCCGAGGCAGAGGAGGACAGGGAGGATGCCGCCCTAGAGGCAGAGGGGCTCCCAGGAACTTCGGGTCCAGAGAACCTTTCTCTGAACGGCCCACGCAGCAACCCTGAGGGGTTGCCCAGCTGCTCCACTCTGGAGGCAGTCGAGGGACGTTTTTCGGGGCACCTAGCGGCATGGGAGTCCATAACATCAGACCGCTGGGTTCTCCAGATCATATCCAGAGGATACCGCATCCCTTTTCGTCACTTACCAAAGTTGAAGTCCCTCCCAGACGTTCCACCCGGTCAACGGGAGGCCGCTTTGGCAGAAATTGGCCATCTGCTAATGAAAAGAGCCATCCAGCCCGTCCCCCCAGATCGGATCAGGGTTCTACTCCAGGTTCTTTTTAGTGCCAAAAAAGACGGGGGAACTAAGACCAATTTTAGACCTTTCTCTCTTGAACCTGGCAGTCCCCAAGGAAAAATTCCGAATGGTCACTCTGCAATCTATTCTCCCCCTTCTGGGAGAAAATCACTGGATGTGTTCTATAGACCTCAAAGACGCGTACTACCACATTCTGATGGACAGGCGCTCCAGGAAGTTCCTCCGCTTCCGTCTGGGAGCCAGTCACTACCAGTTCCGGGTCCTTCCCTTTGGTCTCACCACAGCCCCCAGGGTGTTCACCAAAGTATTAGCAGTGGTAGCGGCCCACCTGAGGCTTCAGGGGGTGCAGGTCTTCCCCTACCTGGACGACTGGCTTCTTACCACCCCAACAAGGCATCTACTACTATTGGCGCGAGACTCCTTTCTCCATCTTGCTCCCTTTCTGGGCATTACAATAAATACAAAGAAATCCAACCTGGCGCCCACACAGCTCTTAGATTTTATAGGGGCCAGGTTAGACACAAGGAGTTTAAAAGCCTTCCTCACTGCGGACAGAGTTCAAAATCTGCAGCTCCAGGTGCGGGCCATTCTCCACTCAAGTTTTGTTCCGGCGGAGTTGGTCCTGAGGGCTCTAGGGTCCATGGCGTCTGCTATAGCACTTCTTCCTCTTGCCAGGCTCAATATGCGCATCCTCCAGTGGACTCTCTTAGTACAATGGTCTTACCTTGCTCTCCCTATGCATCATCCCATTGCGATCAGCAAGGCTTGCAAGCAGTCCCTCCTGTGGTGGCTTCACTCCCCAGATCTCCACGGAGGCCGCCCATTTTGTGCTTCTCCCCCTCTCGCCACAGTGACCACGGACGCCTCCCGCCTCGGGTGGGGCATTTTGCGGGCCAGACCGTCCAAGGCACGTGGAACGATTCAGAGACCTTACTGCATATCAACGTTCTAGAGATGAGAGCAGTGCTCTTAGCGTTGCTAGCACTTCAGGACTTTCTTCCCTTGGGAACAATTGCGATTCAATCGGACAACATGTCTGTTGTCTGGTACATCAACAAGCAAGGGGGGACAAGGTCTTACCCTCTTTGTCGAGAAGCCATGAGAGTTTGGGAATGGGCAATCTCCACCAACCGCTTTCTGATAGCAACGCACATTCCGGGTCGGTCCAACATCCTGGCGGACAAGCTCAGTCGCACCATTCTGACCCCTTACGAGTGGTCTCTCAATTTTCAAGTAGCGGAACGCATATTCGCACGGTGGGGAACTCCTTCATGCGATCTTTTTGCCTCTCCCTCAAACACCAAGTGCGACAGTTTTTTCGCTCTGATACCCCCTCCAGGAGGTTCGCCAAGAGACGCTCTGGTGCATGCTTGGCCACCCGGTCTTCTGTACGCTTATCCACCCTTGCCTCTGATGCTCCAAGTTCTTCAGAAAGCCTCTCGGGTGGGTTGCAGAATGATTCTCATTGCTCCGTTTTGGCCTCGACAGATCTGGTTCCCCTTTCTAAGGTCTCACTCGGTGAATCCTCCTTGGATTCTAGATCCCATTCGGATCTGATATCCCACCCATCCTGCATATCTCCTCCGAACCTGGACAACCTGAAGCTGACCGCTTGGCTGCTCCAGTTCCACTCTTGATCAGGACTCCCGGTATTTCGTCACCTGTTAAGGCAATCCTGGTGGCAGCTCATAAACCGTCCACTAGGAAAGTCTACCGCAGCAAGTGGAAACGGTTTTCTTTGTGGGCGGAGCGGCAAGGCCTGAATCCTTCACGGTTCCTCTCCCTTTAGTGCTTGACTTTCTAACCACTCTTTTTAACGATGGTGCCAGCAGTTCCACAGTCAAAGTACAACTGGCGGCAATCTCTCATTATCACATTGGTCATGATTCTAGTCCACTCATGTCAGCCAAGTTGTGTAAAATTTTCCTTAAAGGTACTTTCCTTCTCAGGCCCCCTGTAAAACAAGCGGTTCCTCCTTGGGACCTCTCCTTAGTTCTCCAGGCCTTGACCGCCCCCCCCCCTTCGAACCAGCGGCTACGGTGGATCTCAAATTCTTGTCTTTCAAGACAGCCTTTTTAGTAGCCATTACATCGGCCAAGAGAGTTTCAGAGCTCCAAGCATTATCAGCTAAACCTCCTTACTTGGTATTTCATCCGGACCGTGTTTACCTCAGGGCCAACCCGTCCTTTCTTCCTAAAGTAGCTTCTGAAGCAAACATTAATCAATCCATTAACCTCCCTGTTTTCTTTCCCAAATATGAAAACAAAGGTGAATACAAGCTTCACTCCTTAGATGTTCACAGGCAACTTAGATTTTATCTAAACAGAACAGCTGGTCATAGGCAATCCGACCAGTTGTTTATTTCCTTTGCTAAATTTAATTTGGGCAAGCCAATTTCTAAAGTCTCTCTGTCTCGCTGGATTTCACAGTGTATCTTATTGGCTTATCAAGCTTCAGGAAGGCCCGCACCGGAGGGTGTACACGCCCATTCAACCCGGTCAGTATCTACCTCGGCAGCCTTTAAGGCTAGGATTCCTCTAGATGATATTTGTGCAGCAGCCACGTGGGCTTCATCTCATACTTTTATTTCCCACTATAAGTTGGATCTTGCATCTAGGGGTAGAGCACCCTTTGGCTCCGCGGTGCTCCGGAATATCCTTCCATGATGGCCGCCCAAGATTCAGGTGGCTGGGGACTCTGTCCCACAGGTTGCAGACAAATGAATCTCCTACTTCAGATTTAGAAGTTATGTACTCACCATAACGTTCCATCTGAGTAGGTGTATTCATTTGTCTGCAACCATCCCGCCCTCTTATCCCCCTGGCCTTTCAGTTTCCTGCATATTATGTGTTACCCTTTTCAGGGTGTTCTTGCTGTTGGCAAACTCGATCTGAGGTCATGAGGGTAGAGCAGGGCATTATGGGTGAGGGGAGGAGCTGAGAGCTTGGATCCATAGCTGGTAAACCATGCCGGTTCAGATCCGATATCGGATCCATAACCCACAGGTTGCAGACAAATGAATACACCTACTCAGATGGAACGTTATGGTGAGTACATAACTTCTAATTTTCTTCTGCTCATGCATTTTAGACCTTGATCTTGACCCAGTGTGATGAAAAGTTTCCACATTCATTACCTGGGTACAAGTTCGCACAACTCCATTAATTGTCCCCATGGCTGTTAAATTACTAGTCAAGAACGGCACCCCTGTACCTGCAGTGCACATGCTTTGTTGTGTTCTAGAGGACCAAGACATTACAGTGCCAGCATTTCAATCCTGTTGCCTGAAGACCTTGAAAGGAAAACTTTCTGGCCTATGTTGCACCAGACAAATGGTCATGATTGAAGACTTCTCACATGGTGGTTACAAGGATGGTCCCTTGCACAGCCCTAGCTCACAGTTGCAGCACTTCCACAGGGACCAAAACTCAGAGGTTAGGCAAGAATCTGTTCTTCAGGAAATACATCAGTTAGTTAAATGGCCTTGGTGGTCCTTGGATATGGAGTTTATCCTCCACAAGTGAGGGCTCAAGTGGTCTGCCAGTCTCCCACCTCCACATCTGATCCCGGACCTGGGAAAGGTATTGACACTTGCTGTCTGGATCGTTAAAATCACCCATCCCCTTTTGATCAGCTCGGACTCAAAGGTGGCCAGACTGATGTGTGGAGTAATTCTGAGTCACCTGGCTACAGGTTGGGGGTACTTGAAACCAAACCTTCTTCATCCAGTTTCCATATAGTCTTTACTGTAATTTATTTATTCTTTGTGGAGAGGGTGGGCTTCTGGATCATCCTGAGCAAGAGCTGAAGATCTAGTCACCAAGAGAATGTTTGTGTATAGAAGCTTCAGTTGTGTGTGTGACTGCATCTTCAGGGAGTTTTGCTTGATGCTTGTACTGAACCTGACATAGGCTTCTTCCTACCATACATTGTTCAACATGTACAGTATGACTCTCACATGTTTTAGTATAGCACCCTCCCTTCCCATAATAATATCAAAATGGTATCTGGTGAAGCCCTGGGATATCCACTTTATGGAACCATTATATCAGGGATACTGTTCTGGCAACCTTAAAACACCTTCACTTTGCTTATTTGGCACCTGTTAAGTTGGATACCATATACTGAACCCAGGCTATTGGATCAAGTACCTCACTCAACATTGTAGTGCTGACTGCTTTGTGATTTTTTTTTTTTTTTTTTTTTTTTTTGGTCCAGCATATATCTGAGATCACAGCATTTTACTAACTTGCCACTAGGAAAAAGTCCAATCCCCTGCACAGGTGTGGTAAAATGTGCTGTTTTGCTATTTTGGAGCTTAGAACTCCCAGTTGCCTTGAACTCTGTACTTTCTAGTTCATTTTTGTGAGTCAGGCCCTGTAAAGGCTTGTGGATCTCCCATGCTGTAGGTTCAAGGAGCATCTGATTTATACTTTGTCACTTCCAAGATCGGCTTCCTTGTAGCCTGCTTTACTTTTGAGTGGTGATGCACTGGCCATGGCTGTGGGTGCTGCCTGCCACAGGATGGCTAATGATATCATTCATCAAGGAAGAGCTCAGGAAACACTGTTCTGGATGTTTAGTTTAAAATCGAAGTGCTTTTCAGTCAAGCATATCAAGATCTGGTATATTACCTGCTTGAGAAGAAACAAGCCATCACAATTTTGGAGGACAGTACTACTCTTCTAGACTAAGCTAATCATAAAAAAAACTCTTGTTCCAGATGTTGCTCAGTCTTGCCTCCTCCAGTGACTTCCAACACTGTTTTGCCTTTTTCAGTGCCAAATTACCTAAAAAGACACTGCTTGGTGCCTTTGCAATGTCATCTGTGGCTGCCTTTGGTAGAGTAGTCTTTTAGGCTTGCTCCAGATTTGAGAGCTGTCACAAAGGACCAGGGTGTTCTAGACTTGGTTACCTTGGGCTGTTTCTGAAACAATAAGGAGTCTCAGTGAAACTTTATGTAAGGCCCAGATGCTACTGGGAAAAGTAACAGTAGAAGTTGTTCCTCCTGTAGAAAAGGGAGGATGCATTTTTGGCTTCCAGGAGCTGACCATCAACTGCTCCCAAGTCCTTTTCTCTTGTGTCTACTGAACCCAACTTAGCCCCCTCCAAGGCTAATCCTGTCCCATATCCTGGACTGATGAGGAGATGGAGGCTCATAAGGCATCATCACACTGCTGTCTTTGAGTGTACTGCAGCTGATTCATTGCCCCTTTGTACTCGTCCTGTACCCAAATACAAGTGTGGAGTAGGCAGTGTGGCTTATCAGTCGTGCATCCATGTGCACCTCCGTCATATTCCCCTCATCCCCTACAGTACATCACCCAATTGCAAGTTCCCAGCCTTTACCAGGGATTAGAGTTGGTGGATCCAAGACCATATCCCCCGAGATGGGAAAGCTGATACTTTCTACCCATGATGTCAAGTGCCCAAAATGGCTAATTGAACCTGGGTCACCTGTAATGTAGCCAGAGCTTTGATATGTTTATGCCTCCTGGGCAGGCAGGGAGCTGGTTTGTACTGCTACTTTTTCTCTTCTCTAGAGGTTTTCCTCCTGTTGTAGGCCTGTGTAGCTTTATTATTCTTACCTGCTGCACTCAGAGTTGGATGGTGACCCTTCGTGATGTAATGACTGCTGCTACTGCTGTAGGATGCCTGGAATAGTGTTGAACATGATTGTAAGGGATTCACATGGTAGCTTCTTTTATCTTGCTGTGGCTGTAATCACTCTTCATTACAGAGTTTTGCTGTTTAGGCTTTCTTCAACACCCACAATATTTAGTAAGCTGTTTGCCATGGTGAAAGAAATCTTGAAAAGGAAGGATCCCCATAAGTTCCCATACTTGGATGAGCTTGTTTGTAGAGATTCCAGGGAATCCCTGGTAAAGTCTCTACAGTGAGTATTCTCATAATACAATCCCTTGTGGTGAGCATAAACTGGAAGAAAGCTGCCCTGATGCTGTCTCAGATTGCCCTTCTAGGCAATAGTTGGATAGTCTTCAGTGCAGATTGTTTTGCCCTTGGAAAGAGCCCTGTGGAAAAAAAAATAGACCTTTTCATGGGGGCAGCCTTTATCTTCATGGTTTTACTTGTACTTTTGAAGATGCAGATGTTGATTTGAACTTTGAAGAAGTTGCAGGGCCTCTCTCTGTTTCAGACTGCTGTTGCTGGGCCCTGAGCAATTGACATGTCCCATCAATGTATTTTGGTAGTGGTGGTGGGGGTATATTCTGTGTCTGCAGCTTAGCCTATCACACTAATACCAGATGCCTTGCTGGCTTAGGGAGAAACTTCTTGACTTTTGTGCATTTTGAGGGCTGTGGCTCCCCTTGAAAGGGGGCCCCCATAATAACCATTGAAGCTTTGTGTAGTCTGCTTGTCCTTTATGTCGTTGGAAAGAAAGCCATCTCTCTGACTCCTTTGGTCATAAAGCTAGACCCTCATGTTGTACCTAAGCAAAGATGCATGTGATCATACACGGAGGCAATATTTTCCTAGCGGTTGGTCAAAGACGAGAGGTAATGATGTCCGCATTTTACATCTCACAAGAAATGAATGATCTGGCAGATTCCATGATGCTTTTCTCCATTTCTGCCCCAAAGCTACAGAAGCTAGAGATTTAGAGACACTATCTTATCTGTGTTTTGAAAGTGGGACATTTTTAGAGATTCACCTTTTCACCAATTAGGAACTCAGAAAATCATTCCAAGATGGCTGCTAGCTAGGAGGCACACTTCACAAACAGCTCCTGACTGGGAATTAAAATCTAAACCAATCTTGGCTTAAACACATCTCCAAACCCAGCAGAAATCAAGAAATCTAACAGTATACTGGATACTAAACCATATTTTCAGAAGATTGCGCAAAAAGAAAATCACAGTATTTTATACTCATCTGCGAGACCACATGTGCTGACAGGGGAACATATATAACAGTACAGACTTCACTGAAAATCTGCAGTTTCTGCAAAGAAAATAAATATCAATTGTAGTAATATGGATTCAATGGAAGCACAAACAACAAAAACAAAACTTTCACAATTAAGCACTCCTGAGAAAGAAGTATGTACACAAAACAAAGAACTGCAAAGATGCAAACAGAGGAAAGACTCTCAAAATGGCAACTGAAAAATCTCTCTTACTGGAAGACCTTACATTAGCTCTAATACCTCTGCAGGAAGAAATAAAATCTTTTTCTACAAACCTACATGCCTTTGGTAATACCTTAGACCAAATATCATCCAGACTACAGAAAAACGAGGAGAAAGCTCTAGAAAATGAATACAAGATAGAGGAACTAAAAAAAGTAACATTGCCACAGGGAAAATATCTGAATTGCAACAAAAAAATAATAGACTTAGAAGCAAGGTCCAGAAGAAACAATGTGCTTATCAGAGGCATCCCTGAACAATATGAGAAAACCTCCCTGCATGCTGCTATAACAGAAATATGTGAAATATTCCTGGATAAAAATGTGGCAGTACAAAGTTTTTTGTAATAGAGAGGTTCCATAGAGCACTAAGAAAATCCCAAGCAATTAATGCTCCAAGACATGTTTGTGAGATTACTGAATGCAGCTCATGCCAACATGGTTTTACAAGCAGGAAAAATAAAAAAAAAGTTGTGTGGAAAGGAAATATAACAGTTGCACAAGATCTACCATTAATAATCAAACAGCAGAGACAGATTTTCACCATGTTGTGCATATTTGATAAAGAATAAAATAAAGTTCCAAATGAAGTATCCTGCTTCACTGCATTTCCAATTTAAGGGTTCTGCATACCAAATAAAAACAAAGATGAAGCAAACTCAACCTTCTTGAAAGTATTTAATGAAATCCCTCCAAAATAACAAGGGAAAAGTAAGTACATTTGTTCTGCTACTGTAAGCATTTCTAGTGCATCTATGGCATAAAATGCTTAATTCTGATAAAATAATGATGTTGTATTGTTTTAAACATTATTTTAGTAGTTTCTGATGTAACCTTACCTTAAAATGCAAGAACAGCACTTTAAAAAGCTTTATTTTCCATTTCAACGTTCTAAAAGCTGTTTTTCCAGGAAGCTGAGTGTCAGCTAGCATCCCGTGACCTTTGACCTCGTGCCAAAAACGTAAATAAGACATCAGTGATGTCCGAGCCAAAATCCAGGCTATGGTAGCCTAGAAATCACAAAAAGAAAAACACAAGGTAAAAGCAAAGCTACATCTTCCACAGCTCCTATACATCGAAAACCAGGAAGTAAAATCAAAGCTGCAAGGCTGTAAATCGTGAGACTGCTTTTTTCTTCAAGAATAAGAACCATACATGGCTTAAATTCCACAGAGGTACTGCAATCTTTGTATTTCAATACATGTAAGCCCTTAAAGACAGTCTTGATTGCAAAATAATTCTGAAGCACTAGCATTCTAGCAGATACAAAGGATGGAAGCAGTATTAAGTAAGGACTGTGTAAGAAGCTGTGATTTAAAAGATTCTTGCTGGGAAGAAAAGGGAAGGGGGGAAAAAACAGCTTATGAAAAAGAGGTTAAATAATATGAAACGGTTGGCACAATAATGTTAACAAAATGTATAATGCTCTTTCATGCCATCTTTTTTTTTTTTTTTTTTTTTTTTTTTGTGAACTAATTATCAGTTACTAGAGGAAAAGTATAGTGTTTATACATGATGCATGCTAAGTAAAGCATATTGTAAAGATGCATTCGTATGTGAAATTTCACATACATAGTATTATTGAGGAAACAAAAGAAATTTGAAAGCACAAATTACAATTGTACTATATTTAGTATATGTACTAGCAAAGTCAGCTAATAAATAAAAATAAGCTATTAATGTCTTAAATAGCTAGGAAACTTGGAATATAGAAGCATAAACATTAACTACCATACTGCCTACATGGGTTAAGAACACACAAGTTATTCTAGTTAGGTTGCTGTCTGGGGAGTGTATACCCTGGAAATGTGTGATGTTTTTTGGAATGCAAAATAATTATTGTATTATAGTTAAATCTGTAGATAGGGATTGTTTTTTAAATTTCAGAATGTTGTATATACTAGTTGTTAATTGGATAATCTTTTCTCTTTCAGAGATTAAGTGGTTAGGTACCAAGGAAAGTTTGAAAGAGGAGTATGCCACCTTAATCTTATATCTAACTATTTCTCAGTCCATAGTAAAATGTGTGCAAAGTGCTTCGACAATTTTCAAAATAAAATACATAGATGCCTCAGATATAATAAGATCAAAATAGTATTATCATAGAATGGTTAATATAGCCTCATGGAATGTAAATGGCTTGCAGGACACTAAAAAGAAAAAGCTACTCATGCATCTCATTTATAATTCAAGAACTGATGTAACCTTTTGCAGGAAACACACATGACTATGGAACAATGGGACAAGGGTACTGAAAAAAATTCTAAATGGATTAAGAAAATAATAGCAACTGGAGACCGTACTTCAGTGAGAGGTACAGCTATAATAATCAAGAAATCATTTGAAGGTATTATTAATTATAACTGCGATGTTAAAGGACGATGGTGCTATTTTACAACCTTACGACCAACTCACAAGAATCCTGTATTACTGTGTAATGTTTATGGTCCATGTAACTACCAACTAGATTTCTTAATTATATAATTTGCTAAATAAACATCCAAATCACTCGATTATAATTGGGGGGGGGGGATATAACTATTAATCCACTAAAAGATAGGTCAAATAAAAATCATACTCAACCTCTCCAAGCCACAACATTCCTATCAGAACTAATTGAGGACTTCAGCTTACTAGATCCATTTGAACTAAACAATACAGACACTCAAGGTACCAGATACACTTATTTTTCCCCATATCATAAAACCTGGTCTAGGATTGACATGTTTTTGATTTCTCAAGGCTTGACACATCATGAAGTGAGCTATAACACAGAACCTAGGGCTTTATCAGGTCACTCTAAAATAAATCTAATAACACATAAGATGGGGTATAAATTACACAGTACAGCTAACTGGACATTAAATACAAATTTGCTTTAAATCTCTAATGCAATTAAATGATTTTTAAGTGGTGAGATTCCTCTGGACATTCAGTGGGCAGCCTTTAAAGTTATGGCTAGGGTTACTTTCATCCAAAAGGCATCATATTTTAACAAAGAAGAGAAAATCTAGAGCAATTGGAAAACGAGCTAAGACTGCTTGAAACTGAGCTACAGATAAACTGTAATCCTACTGTTGAGAAGCAAATAGCAAGTTTACAGAAAATTAAATGAGATTATAACACAACAATTCTCGTTTACAGAACTCAGAATGCTACATAAATATGCAGAATGGGTGCAAACGCCTTCAAAAATGTTAGCAAGAATTATCAACATAAAGAACCCCCATTGTAAAATACAAGAAATAAAATATAAAGACAAGACATATAGATCTGATATTGAAATAATTGGGGTTTTTGAAGAATGATTTCAAAACATATATGGCCCACAAGAGTATATTAATGAGAATCTATTTCAGTCCTTTGCAAATAACTTAGATTTTCCTGAGGTTCATGAATCCCAAGCCAATAACCTTAAAAGCTTAATAACAGAAGAGGAAATGAGTAGGGCTATTGATAAAATAAAACCTGGAAAAGCTCCTGGCCCTGATGGATATGTAGCAGAATTCTATACACACTTTGGTCTCAAGTCACACCAATACTTTTAAAACTATACAACTATATTATACAAGTTGGGATAAAGGACCCATATATAAACAACTCCAAAACTGTGCTTATTCCAAAACAAAATACAGATCCCACTAACCCAAATAATTATAGACCTATAGCTTTGATTAATCTGGACATTAAGATTTTCTCAACAATTATAGCTCAAAGAATACAAAAGGTAGTTCCATGTATATCATCGGAACAACTAGGTTTTATGAGTCCTAGACAAGTTGAGGATAACACATTAACTATAGATGCTCTAACCCATTTATGTGCCAAGGACAAATCCCTGACATATGCATTATCTGTCGACGCAACAAAAGCCTTTGAAATCAGAATTTTTTTTATTTTTATACTGCATAAATTTGGATTCCCTAAGGAATATATAAAAATGATCAAAACGTTATATAATAAAGCCACTACTACCCTTTATATTAATAATAAAACTTCTAAACCAATACAAATAGTTAACGGAACAAGAGAAGGTTGCCTACTTTTGCCATATTTGTTTAATCTGTATATAGAAACACTACTGCTGCAAATTAACCAGAGAGCATACCATCATCTTATCTCTGTCTCCAACACCCAAATTAAATATACAGCATTTGCGGATGATCTAAATATCTACTTTCAATATCCTAATACTGATTTAAATAAAATACTATCGTCTATACATACTTTCCATGGTATCCAACTATGAGATTAATCCCAGGAAATCAATCATATGTCCAATTAATCCAATAGGACATAAAGAGTTTTACTTTCCGGAGACTAAGGTCAAAGTGCAATACACTAAAATATTTGGGTATAAACTTTAGTCATGTACAAGCAGAATTGTTCACTAACAATATTGGTAAAACATGGTGCAATATAGTTGAGAGTATCAATAAATGGGAAAAGCTTAAACTATCTACCTTATCAAAAGCCTCAATTATAAAAATGAACATTCTGCCTAAAATTTTTTTATCATCCCAATGCCATTTTTATAAAAATACCATTTTTTTTTTCAATAAAATGAAAGTTAGACTGGCAAAATTCATCTGGTACCCAAAGTGTACAAGAATTAGCTATGATAAGCTAATGCCCACAAAAGAAAAAGGTGGTCTAGTCCTTCCTGGCTCAGTTGTACTATGAAATTATCAATGCAAGCCATATCATACAGATAGCGAATTATGACCCAGTAAGGAATACATGGTATCCATTATGGATCATATTACTATATAGGGACATAACACAATATAAAATCAATCCAAAATCCTTTATAAAAGAGGAAACTCTTAAAACAATAAAAATTCATCCAATATTAATTAACAACTCTAACATTTAAAAAAAAAATACTGATTTCAGTAAACTTAAAAAGATACAATTACTCTCCTGCAACGAATTCACAATATTCCAGATATAAAACTAGCAAACAATATGATAAATCTAGATAACTTTCCTTTAATAAAAAAAATATACAGTTTGGGATTTTTATCAAATAAATCTTTCATTGAAAGATATCACAAGCTTAGTCAAAGTCAGTAAAAATTATAACCTGATAATTAAATCCTATATCTAGTAAATATTCTAACCAAAGATATCAAACTAGTTGAGCAAGAAGTCAAGTTAGCACAACAAATTATAAAAATGCTATTAAGTAAAAAGAAAATGATGTCAAACACTTATGATTGTAACTTTTAAATACCAAAACACTATCATCTTTTCAAAATTTTGGGATAGGAAGGACAACACCATAACAGATAACCAAAAGGGATTAGCTATCAAAAACACTAAAACTGACACCATATAAAAAGTTAATATATGCACAACTCATGATTTTTAACCATGCATACTTCACGCCTGTACATCTTAACAAATTTAACCCATCCATGTCACCATATTGTCCTTTTTGCCCAAATAAAGAAGCAGACATCCTTTATGTATTCTGGAGCTGTAAAACCGTATATAAGCTATGGTGTTCACTTAGAATTCTATTAGAGAAATCAGGATACTCAAAATTTACGCTCTCATGGCAAACGGCTATACTCCATTTATTTAAGGGTAATATTAACAAGTTATCTAAACATATAACAACAACATTTTGCACTCTGATGAAAGCTTATATAGCAAAAAACTGGATTGATAGAGCAAAATTAGCCTAGTTAGAATACAAAAGTTTAGCAAAAAAAAACACACACATTAGCCAAAAATCTATATACAAAAAGTCAGGGAAGTCAAATATATATCAAGAGTACTGTCAAACATTAATTGAAATACTGTCTTAATAGTCTGGTATAGTCTATGTATTTTAAGGATAGTAAACATTACTGCTGGAATCAAACCTGCTACTAATAGTACTGCAATACATTAATTGATATCTTGTCATGAATAGTATGTAAACACTATGTACATAAGAAATGTAAGCATACCACTCTGTTGAGATTAGCAACCAAAATAAGTAAGATGATGTATGTATATTTGTACATAAGTTTTTAGTAGAGTAGAATATTATCATATTATAGGTTGATGTTATGCATATATTATAGCTCTCAGTAGTAAAGTCGGTATAATAAGTATGCCATATAGAAAAATTATTAAACTTAATTTAATTACATCAGTGTGATAGTACTATGGTTTTCTACAAAGTACGAATGTTATTAGCATAATGGGCAGTAACTATCATTACATGTTTATGAATGTACAATGTAACATCAGCTGTGTACCACATGTAATTGTCCTGTTATTCTTTTTGTTTTGTTTTTATACCAGAAAAGTTTTAAATAAAAAGATATTTAATAAAAAAAGGAACTCTCAGAAAATTTGGTATTTCCCCATATTCTGCTCATTGTGGTAGAACAAGGGAAGTGGTAAAGGAGATCACATTCTCCAATTTTTGTGGCACACAAGCTTGTATTTTTCCCATTATTCTGTCTGATTGCTCTCAGTAGGCTTGTGTGTCCAGATAAAAACAGTTCACCATATGATCAGAGCAGCACTCTCTACCTCTTCAGTTGCTTTTGACTTGTCTCATGCAGCTGCATAGTGTTATTTTGACTTATCTCATACAGCTGCATGCTTTTTGACAGCATTATGGTCTAGTAATGACTAACTAGCTCTTTAAGGAAGTGATGCATATTCATTTTCTGTTCAAAAGCCTTTTCCATCCAACAGACTTTATCTTGATGATTAATGGGGTTGGAGGCCCAGCATTCAGCATTCAAGCCCACCTGCTTTGCAGCACTGAAGTTTATTTCTAGAGAGAGACTTTCTAACAGCTGCCGAGCTCTGCTTGCTGTATCTCAGGGCTACAGGCCCTTATACAAGTGGAATCTTATTTGTTTTTTTACATGGAATCCAGTTCCTCTTGGGACAAATGCACATTTCTTTTTGAAAATGGTTCTTGAGTCCTCCCCAAATCAGTCCCCCCTTTTTTGTTTTCTGTGCTTCGCCAGAGAGAGTACTTTGCACTCAGGATGTGCACTGTTAACTGCACGTTTTACCTGAAGTGCAATCACTAGTCATTAAG
The DNA here is from genome assembly GCF_019279795.1 of Protopterus annectens. Taxonomy (NCBI): domain Eukaryota; kingdom Metazoa; phylum Chordata; order Ceratodontiformes; family Protopteridae; genus Protopterus; species Protopterus annectens. Next base: position 976,097,720 of record NC_056747.1, read on the forward strand.
ACTGTGAAACTGTGTTGATACTCCATGGGTGAAAGGATTCATAGTTGGCAGACAAACCATTTCAAAGTGGATTGACTGATATTGCCGGATGCTTCTTTTTTGCCATCATGCAATCAAAGGCCACTTGACAAGAGGAATGTTATTTAGTTCTTTTGTCATGGCACCATACTAGTCATAGGCCCCGGGGCTATTCTTCTTGGGCTTTTTCGCTTTGTCGCTTAAGGCCAGTATGGGAACTAGTCAAGATTTTTCTCTCATCTTTCATATCCCTCTGTCACAGGGCACATCTGGGGTAATCCCATCACCCCATATCTGTATCACCCATCCATTGGTCAAGATTTGATTGGAGGCCACAGCCGGCGTCCTGCCTTATTCGTGTCCAAGTCCTAGGGAGTCGCCCTTCAGTTTTTTAAGTGCAGATATCCTCTCCTTCTGATGGATCTAGATGTCTCTTGTGGTTTGATGCCTCCCCTTGTGGCTCTGATGGTTCTAGATTTTTTGAGCCAGCATCTTTCTGCTCAAAACTGGTTTACTGAATAGAGCTGGAGTTCTAAAGGTCACCTCTGAGCAGCTTTAGGGGAGCTGCTTTAGCCGCTCAGTTTCAAGCGGGATCGGTGGATTGTATTTTCTCCAGCCTTTATGTACTCAGGTGAGATTGGGGCATGGTGGACATCCAAGGAATCTAGATGGGATGAGATCTTGATGATATGAATACCCTGACTCAAAGATGGCCCGATGAAGAAAGTCTACTATGACCTCTGAGAGACTATGATGTCTGTCCAGATTCAGTGTCATGATAACTATGGGTAGCTACTGACTTTAAACTATTCCCATGGGTCCCTGACTACCCTACTTTTTGGTGGGGGTATGACTATGGATCAGCTAGCATTTTGTTTTGCTCATTTGGGTTTGGCACCCTGCATGACTATGCATTTTTGGCATTTAACTTAAGGTCTGTGGCTCTGGTGTTTTGTTTAGCCTTCTTTCTGATGGTCTTCTGAAGGATATCTGTGACAGACTTTGTTCCTGTATGCCCTCCTTTGAAAAGTAGATGCTAAACTAAAGTCAGTTGCATTGAACTGTAAACTTGTACTCCTGGACCTGTCCTGTGGGAGCTTGTATGCCACGGAGAGTGAGCCCAGGACACCAGCTCTGTGAGACAGCCAGTCAGTCTTGCATCTGCCAGTTGATGGGTTGACAGCAGCTCTGACCTCATTGACAATATGTGATTTGCATCATGAGTTATCAATGTTGAATTGGGATTGTATGTGATAATTTGATGAGATCTTTTATCAATGGCTTCTAGCGGTGATCAATAGCTAGCCTCCAAGTTTTGATCTAATGACTGCTTATGGTGTCTGTTTCAATTCAATGTGCATGAAAAAAAAACAAAAAAGCCATCTTTATTTATGAGAAACTGGTTGATCCCAGCCAAAGCAATTTCCCTATGTCTTGCAAATTGAAGTCCATTATCTTCCTCTCCAGGCAGGGCAGATATCTCCTGAAGTGGTAAAGGGAGGCACCAGCCTGGGCGTGGTGCAACCAATGCGAAGGGCACCAGGTACCACAGTTGTACCACAGTTGCAGCTGCCACAGACATCCAACTTTGAAGAGACAGACTTTGACACAACCGGGGACACCATTCATTGAGTTCATGGATCACACTCATGGACGGGACAGCACCCATTTCCAGGAAACAGTATGGATTGTTTTTTTGGCTTTGGGAGAGGGGCTGCAATGGACTTTTTTGGGGGGGGGCTTTGTTTGCACTGAACCTGTCAGCCAGTATGGGGGCAATGTCCTATAGAACTGTATGCAAGCAATGTCTGTAGGATCAGTAATTGGATCAGTAATTCACATCATTTTGAACTAGTTTGAGCATCCTCTGGTTAATATAAAGAAGAAGGCCTTTAGCTCCTTTTTTTTGTCTCTTTTCTTCCTTTTCTTTTTTTTTATGATTTGGCTTTTTTTATGATTTTTCTTAGTTTTGATTTTTTTTACTTTCTTTTTTTTACTTGTCTTACCTTTAAGGCTTTCCCCTTCTCTTCTTGTAGCTTTTTTTTTGTTTTGGGTCCACTTATGAGTTTGTTTTGTTTGGGGGCTTACTTTTCTTTTGCTTTGTTTTGGATTTTTTTTTTTGTCTTTTTTATTTTTGCCTGGTGCAGCAGTAGAAGGTGGTGTGCTGGTAGATTGAGCAGCTTGAATTGCTTTTTTAGTACTGCCGCCGGGGCCTTAGGGAGACACTTAGTCTTGTGGAAAGTGAAGCTCTCTTGGTAGAAGTCTTTACTGTTTTTTTTTATTTCCAGTGGGGGTGGGATGAGGACCTCCCTAGATTAGTGATTGGTGGGATCTCTCCAGTGAGAGTGGTACACTCACGTTGACATTGTTGTCCCATGTTGTTGATGATGATGAGATGATGATGATGAGATTCTTGTCCTCTGGGGGGGATGGGTTGGTTGTTGTTCATTGTTGCATTTTATTTTTTGAAACTTTTGGGCTAGGGTGTTTGGGCTTGAGTAGTGTTCCCAGTCATATATTAATTGAAGTCACCTAGTATGATGGTGTTTGTATGGTGGTTTTTCCCTCTAGAAGTGTTTTCTAGTTTTCAGCCAGGCCATGTGAGAGTTTGTGAGGGTGGCCTGTAACATATGTGCTACAATTGAGCAGCAGTTGTGCTATGGTTAATTGCACCTGGATGGTCTCCGATGCATCGTGCGTTGCCACCAGTCTTGAGGTGTGGGTGTCCTTGATGAATATGGATACCCCCCCTCCATGTGTCTTTCTATTTCATGCTTTGAGAATATCTTCATTGTAGATGTCTGCTCCATGGCATCTTGGTCATCTGTTGCATACCTTCACCTTGTGTTACTGTGTTAATCTTCTCTCCAGAAGTTAGAATGCTTTGGTATATCTCTACTTCAGGGCACAGCCTTCTAAAGTTTGGTCCTTTTAGCTGTCCCCAAGCTTGTTCCACACTTTGTTCGATATAAAAATATGTTCTTACTGTATCAACGATTTATTAAACAAGCCTCTTTCATGGATCAAAGATACCTTCAAGTTGTTTCTCTGCATGTGGGACTGCTATGCGTACAGCATTGCGTTTTTAGGTACAGTTTAAGTTGATCAAGTGCATACTTGTACTTTTGTATTAATTGTTGAGACAGAACTGGCAATATGAGAGACTGAGTGCTTTTCTACTCATTGTGTGGAGTCTGGGCATGTGCCACCAGGAAGCACGTGTGCCCACAACTTGGGATCTTCTAAGAGAAATTGCAGGATTGTGATTTGATGGAATGGATAAACCCAGCCATGTGATCTGTCAAGGAAGGGTTCCTTTGTAGAACAGATAACAGTAAGAATATATTTTACATGTACATTCATTTTCTTAATAATAACCTACATTTTAACTACTTTCTAAATATGTTTTCCATTGCCATCCATGCTTCCATTTTGTATTTCCATTGTGCAGACTTTGTAGATTTCACAGTAAAAGAATCTCATCCTAAGCTGGAGCAAAGGGCCAAGCACAGAAAAGCAGTAATACTAACTGCTGCACCTCTGAGCCCCCCAGTATTTAATTTATTGAACAGCATGTAGCAAACTATATGGAGTAAGTCCTGTTTCCAACAGGAAAAAAAAGAGAGTAAACTGAAACTGTGACTGTGAGAATACAACTTCAGTATGACAGATTTTTTAAGTAGTAAATGACACCCTAATCCATATGCAAAAATGAGATAAGGGGGTGATGGATGGATGGATCTGTATGATGCACAGGTTTTCTAACAGTTATTTAGAAGCACTTTGTTAAAATTTTGGTAGGATTTTAATTTTTACATGAATATATTTGAACAGTTGAATTCTGTTTGTTGCATCTGTAAGACTGAATGTATATAGTCCCCTTTGCCAGATAAATGACCTCACTTTCACATATTTTACATTGTACATTTGTTTGAAGATGGGGGTGATTAAAAAAAACTGTTTAGAATAAAATATTTGTATTTCCAGGGTTTAATTTGTCATAGCAATTGTGTTGGAATACAGAGTAGACTGACTGAATAGAAGTTTACATTGCTGGGGGTGGGGAGTTTTGATTTTACCTTTTCTGTTTATTTCACTCTTCTGTTGCAGTTTAATGAACATAGTATCAAACTCTAAAGCTACAGTAATGTCCTGACATTTGAGATGCTGGCATTTTATCTTTCAACTGCACAAGATTGTATTGCATCATTACTGCACAATAGCTTATGTGAATTAAGTATAATGCTATTAGCAGATTGGTTTCATCCATCTCAGAAAAAAGGGTGCTTTTCATAGGCAAATACTAGGCTGGATTTTGTTTTGTTACCATTTATAGTATCACAAGAATTAGGCTAGTTGCCTTTGGAAGCCATATTAAGCCTAGCCAGTTACTCTTTAAAGATGAGAATCGAACCCTGTATCTTTTGTACGTGAGGTAAGTGACATAACCATTACATCAATTTTCATTCACATATGTTGTACTACTGTGTTGTGATGACTGAAGTACATCCAGTGATTTGGTTTGTCCCATTTCAGACTACAGTTGTGTATTTAAGAAAAAAATGACCACATGTCTCGTGAGTATTTCAGAATTAAGAACATTTATTTTTCTACGTTTTACTGACCTGCATTTTTGACACTTCTTCCCCACACCTGCCACCTAACCAAACCTTTGCTTCCATTCCTTAACTTGACCATTTTTAAGTTGTTGGTGCAAGACCTGACTGTCTTCCCTTATTCATCCCCAGTAGTGTTCAGAGAGTTATGTAGAGGGTGAGAGGCATCACTGATTTTTCCCAGGTGGCGACCTACTATAAGCTGTGTCTCCCCCGAATAGATATAGTTTCCACTGAGTATCTAAAACTGCATTGCGTACCCAGAGATGCACTTCTTCTCTCACCCTGCTTACTTGCCTACTACCCAGACTGCTTATTAATGTTAGTAATCTACAGCATAGTTAGGCCTTCGTCCTACTATGGCATTGAACCAGCTTACATTTTTATCCTTTTTGTTGTCTAAGACCTACAGCAGCCCTGCCACGGGCCAATTATGAGAAGTTTCAAGTTACCCAGTCATAGTATATAACATGGCTTGTGTGATCATGTGGTATTTAAAGTGCTGCTGGTTAAACCAAGAGTCTTGCCTATGGGGAGCAGCAGCTCCCTGCATTGTTTGGAAATTGAGCATATTATTCTTGTGTCCACTCCTGACACCTTGAATTCTTGAACTCCTGTGTTTGGGGACTGTATACTCTCAATTTATTCTCACCTAGAGCATGTCTACATTTGGGTTTAGTGGTGGATGCACCCCCTTGAAACCCATTCACCTCCAGTTCATACACTTTCCTTTCATCTCTTTGTTTGCATTGTTTCAAAATTTGGAACTTTCTTACATTGGATACTTAAAAAGCATTGAACTAGTAAGTGTGCCTACAGTACATCAGCATATGTAGGAAACGTTAGGATGCTGAAGACCTTCCTTGCCCAAGTTTCTCTTATAGCAGTGAAACAAGCAATAGCCTGCAGCCATGGGACCTCTCTGTAAAGGACATTCCTGTTCAAATCTATGTAAGGAATATTTAGTAAGCAACCTGCAAGGTAAGGATTCTGATGCACTTCTCCCACAAAATCATACTAATAGTAGCAACAAGGCAGCCTGTAACCTGAAGCTGTGTACACCCTGTAAAGGACATACTTGTTAAAAGTCCATGTAAAGAATATTACAACCAGTAATATTAAAAAAAAAAAAAAAAGTGGCATCAGGATAGGCAGTATTCCTTAATTATGGAGCAACATGGAAAGGGCATACTTGTAGAAGTCCATATAAAGATTATTTAATAAACATAAGGTTAGGATACCAGTGCACCCCTACCCTGCCTTACCCCAGTCACACTTGCAACAGCAGCATGGAGGGCAGTATCCTGTAGAAGTGGACCACCTGCAGAGGACATGCTTTATAAAATCCTTTAAAATAATATTTGCTAAACCTGCAAGGTTAGTATGCCCATAGATCCCCTTTTTTACTTAAATCACACAGCAGCAATAAGACAGGCAATAGTCTGTAGCTGTGTCTGTAGTGCAGAGGACATACTTAACTAAATTCAAATACACAACCTGTAAAGCAATCACAATATTTCTAATTTTGTTCCTTTATCTGTACATGTACACTGAGTCTGCCCATGCCTAATTCTGTATAGGTGTCTTTGATTCAACCTGCTTGAAGGTTATGTTGGTTGGGATTCTGGGTAAGAAGAGCATTTCCCTACAATTCCTCCCTCTGTTTCACGTAGTTCCAGATGCATTATTAAAAATAGATCTTTGCTCATATATTACCCAGAATAAGAATATGACTAACTAAAGGTTTACCATTATGCAAAACAAGATTTTAGTGCCGCCAGGTTATTTATACCGGTTTGTGGTCTTTGTGCACTGTAGCATCTAAATCTGGGCAGAGGAAAATTTTATCTAAAGCTTTTTAAAGTTCACTTCCTAAACTTAGAAGATAAATTACCTGTAGTATCTCTTTACAGTTAGAAAAATACTCCTGCTTCTATTTGCAAAATTATTACTACACAATATTTTATCCAAAAGTTCTGTTAATTAGATCAATGCAGCAGCCTGATATGCAAAAGCTGTAGCACACCTAAATATTCCTCATGTGGATAATTATTACTAGATATTAGATATCTGCCCGTTACTGGGCTGACCTTGCCTTACCTCAGACATCTTTACTTGTATGGTATTATTGTGAAGGTTGATGTTCTTGCTGTGACACTGGGTGGAAGATCTCTTCCATTTTGGCAGGTATGATTTTCTGGTATTAGGTTTCCTTGCTTCCTTTAGAATGAAAAGCGTGTCCTTGGGTGTGGCTAGGTGAGGATGGAAAACAAATCTCTTGGTTTGGCCAAGATCTACTACTTGCATTAGGGTGTGGAATCTACCTTCACTGAGGTTCAAGAGAAGGGTGAGACATTGTTGCCTTGGCCAATAGGAGGCCCCTAATATTATGCTGGGCCTGTCTGTCTTGACTTTTGTCAGTACTCTGGGGATCCAAAGCAAGGGCAGGAATGAGTACAGGAACTAGTTTGTCCATTTGAAAGAGAAGGCATCTATTTTCCAAGTCCTTGTATGTTTTCTGGAGCAGAGCTTCTGTAGTTGTGTGTTCTGGTGAGAGGTGAGCAGGTCTACTGAAGGACCACCCACACACACACATTACAGTTAGTCCAGGAAGATTTCTCTCTTGAGCATCCATTCATTGGGGTCTAAAACATCCCCTCTTACATCTGCCAGTGTATTGTTCTGACCTGAAATGAGGATTAGCCCTACTTCTTGAGCCAGCATCCAAATCTTCCTGGAAAGACTGCATAGAGGTAGGAAAGCATTCCTCTTATGTACCACACCACTGCTGTGTTGTCTGTTCATATCTCAAGGTTTCATGTGCTTAAGTTCCTCTAAAAGGCCTTTATGACCAGGTAAACTATTATTGATTTAGATGCCCTGCAAATTTAGGGAACCTAGGCGGACCCCCTGAGCTACCTCTGAACTGTCTGTGGTGATGGTCTTTTCTTCTCCTTGTAACGAGAAATTTGCCCTGGCTTTTGCTGTATAGTGTTCTTCCACTACTCGAGCAACTTATTCAGACATGGAGATAGAGGCAATAAGGTTATCGGGAGTTGCGAATGCTGTGCCCAAGCATTTTTAGGAGTTTTCTTATGTGTAACTTCACAAGTGAGATTGCAAGATGGCATATATCCCAGAATCCTGAAGAATTCCCTTGCTGGGATATATTGTTTTGGAAGCAGCTGGTCAAGTAGCTTATCAGGAAAGCTATCTTGTCCTGAGAAAGGAAGGCTTTCTTTTGGAACAAATCTATAAAGGCTCCCAGAAGGAGGATCCTTGTTTGAGGAAGAGTGTGACTCTAGATTTAAGGTGAGACCTACCTTCTGAAAGTGGTCTATCTGATCTGCCAAGCATCTGGGGTCTCTGCGGTGGGTTTTGCATGAATGAGACAGACTGCTAAGTGGGGTAGATAATGAACTCCCAAGTTCTGCAGTGTGCTGTCAGAGGAGCTAAGCATTTTGTGAAAACTTTGGGAATAGTGGACAATCCAGATGGTAAAACAAAGAATTTAGAAGTGAGAGCCTGTTGCTACCAGTAGGTGTTTTCTGTGCCTGTTATGGGGACACAGAGGTAAAGCTTCTTTTTGGGTTTGGATTGACCATGAAGATGAAGGCATCTTGGAAGATCATGGGCAGTAGTGTTTGTAATGTAAGTATTTTGAACATTGGAGTACTGAGATGTATGTTTAACTTAGAGAGGTCCAAAATGGGCCTCCAGGTGGCCTCCTTTATTGGAATTAGAAAGATCTTTGAGTAGAAGCCTTTTCCCTTCTCACTTTGAGAGACAAGCTGAATTGATCCTTGGTGGAACAGTTTCCTGAGCATAGGCGGTAAGAGGCTTTCCAGCTTTTTTTAATAGCTTTGGAATGCTCATGAAACGTAGGATTTCCCTGAAATGGATGTAGTACCCATTTTTCTGTGATGTTGAGGACCCATTGTTCCCCTGGGGATGGTTATCCATTGGGTTAGGAAGAAGGGGAGCCTTCCAGCCAGAGGTTTGGAGGATGGGTGGGTAGGGGTATGGGAGGCTGAAGTTGAACATAGTCACAGTTGATCTCTCTCTGCTGGGTAGCTCTTTGAAGTTTTCTGTTCTTTGTGATTGTTCTGGGTGCCATCTCCTGGATTGTCTGGGTCTCTTTCTGCAGGGAGGCTTCCCCTTGTCTAGGAGTGAAAAGGCCAAGGTTTTGAAGGGTAATTCCTACTGTACATAGCTGTCAGATACAGATAAAAACTGTTTTACAATTTTTATTTGCTTTCCTTTTTTATCCAGCTTCTTGAAAACATGTTCAGCTGGATGTTCAAAATGGAATTCATTGTCTAGTGGAGCATTCAGTAATTCATCCTTAACCTGAACTGACAGGGGCTGCCTCCTGAGCAATGCATGTTTACAGATAACAGAACCTGTGGCAGCTGAGATGCATGATGCAGCTAAGGCATCATAGCCGCACTTTAAAGATTCTCTAGGCGTTTCCTGAGTTTCTTTTGATAAGTTACTAAATGTTATAGGAAGAGGGATGGTGAAGCCATAAGTAGGAGATAATACAGGCCATAAAAACTGACCTGTACTCTGTCTACTAAGAGACCGGTGAGGGCTGGGATAAGTTGATCATTCCAACAGAACAAAGTGGTTTGGGATTACCTGATTTGAAGGGGTATTTCTGAGGTGTAAGGTTCTGTACATCACACAAACAGCTGTAATTCAAAGTTGAATTGAATGAGTAAATATATCCAAAAACTCCTCAGGTGGTGAAAGAACTTCCAGGCAAATGGGTAAAACCAATAAAATGTACAAAAGACCAGAGGTCCAACATCCAATTGAAGCAAACATAAAAACTATAAAAGCAGAGCTTTTGAGTCATAAGACACTTCATCAATGCATAATGTATAGTGCAACAAATTGCTCTTGTATACAAACACCAGCCAATAAAAAATGATTCAAACATGTGCTACAACCATATGACTCAAAACACATGACTATCAGAAACGCAACAATTACAAAGTATATTGTTTCATTTATGATACTGGTTTTAAACTAACCTGGAGGTTTGTCTGCCCTGAAAAAATTAATCCATTTATATTCTAGATATTCAGTACTGTTCATTAAATCACCCCCATGTAGACCACGAGTTACTTTTTGCAAAATCTTAAATTTATGTTCCTCTCCACAAGCAGAGACATGTCTAGCTTAGAGCATTAGTTTCTATGTTCCTTCTAATATCAGATAAATGAGCACTAATTATCTTTCAATTTCGTATTTGTTTTTCCTATATAGAAACTTTTACGATATATGCATTTAGCAAAATATACCGCATTAGAAGTGTTACAAGTACCTGTAGCTCTAAAAGTAAACATCTCTTGACTTATGGGGTGTTTAAACTGCATTTCTGTACTAATGTCTGTACAAAATATATAATTATAATAAGATATAGTGCCTGGCTTGTTTATTATAGGTATATAGTTTATCTTTATATTAAAATCTTTAAACAGAGCATTTGTTTCAATTTTTTTCTACTTGATATCAGAGTTGGTGTTTAAAATGCTCTAATTCTTTTCTATAACTTTCTGTACTTGGCTAGTGTACCTATTGGACCGCATTATATATCTCAAATTACAGTCAAATGTCCTGGTTCTCTCACTAAACATACTAGCCTCATGTGAACCAAAATACATAAAAGGTTTAGCTGACATAGGCCTCTCTCTTTTAACAGATACCTTTATATTAAGTGTTTGTTAGTAGTATCTATAAAAAAAAAATCATTCTCAATATTCAACTCTAAAAATACTCTTCATTTGTACATAATCCACTTGCCCTTAAGAATTGGCTTTTAATCACACATTTATGTGTGTCTTGGGTGCATACTTTCTGAATGTACATATTTCGTCCCTTGGACATTCTTTCTATAAATCATGGTATCAAATTGAGTATTGTTAATTAGATCTAAAAAAATTAATTTTCTCACAGGACATTTGTACATCAAATACCAAAAAATCGTTACTTTAATGTAACGATATTACAAAAAATTTAAACTTTCACTTATCACTTTTCCATATTAAAAAAGTCAAAATGCTTAAAAATACTAAATGCTCTTTAATAAAAGAATCCTTCCCATTAAAAATAAATTGTTCTCACGTACACAGCACAAGATTAGCGTAAGTGTTGGCTACTGGGGTGCCCATTGCAACACCCAGTTTTTGATGGCAGAACTTGTCATATAAAAATATGTTATTCAACACAATATCCAACCTAGAACAAAGGAATTGTATCCTTGATGTCGAAAAACCACTGTGACTACATAATTCCCCAATAGGCTCCATCCCATAGTCGTTGGGAATGACAGTGAATAATGATTTTATATCCATTGTGACCAACATCAAAGTAACATGAACTGTAGTGGATGACCAGTTACTCAAACTAATCAAAAATTCTTTGATGACCCTTGTATAACTTTTACTCCTATTTAACAAAGGTGAAAGATGGTTTTTCCAGGCATTTTGATAGTGTAGTAGTGATCCATTTTCTACCCGACACTATAGGTCTTGGTGGTTTAGTGAGAAACTTATGGATTTTGGGAAGCCCATATAATATGGGAATGGTAGGATTATACAGTTCAGGTGGTATGGAACCATCCATTAACGAGTCATATAAAAAGCTTTTGACTTAACACTAGTCAAAAAGTTGTATCGTCAGCTAAGAATGCATACATCCACTCCATCAGTCAGTATCCATTAAAACAATTTTACCTCCCTTGTCAGCTTGCTTTATAATGATGTCACTATTTGAACACAAGCTGCATAGGGCGACACATTCATCATTACTCAAAATATTTTCTAGCATTTTTTTTTAAAAATAGATCATATAATTCTTGCTCACACAATAAGAACTATTTGTTAGACTATACATTATGCATTTATGAGTCTTATGACTCGAAAGCTCTGCTTTTATTGTTTTTATTGTGTTTGCTTCAGTTAAACATTGGATATTGGACTTCTGGTCTTTCGTACATTGAATTGAATGAGCTTTGTAATGTTTGACTGAATGGCTGGATAGATTTATAATTGATGTATAACATTTGGAACTGGAAATATATCAATATGATTTATTTTCATTTATATAAATGTATGATTGTCATAAATGATAATTCAATAACTGTTTCTTGTTAATAGGGGCAGGTAAGTGTTTAAAAAAGTGGGGAAGTTGCTGCCAAGATGCACTGGTTTCTGGAAACAAATAGAATGTTTAATGAACTAAAAAGGATCCTGTGTCCTGAACTTGTGTGATACCTGATTCTACCAAAGAGTTTACCTAATATACAGATACACAGAAGGTAGGCTTGGGGGCATTGCTATCCTAAGCCATTCAATGTGGGAAACATCCTGTATGTTATACCAAGAAAAAGTTGGGCAATGCAGAGAGGAGACATTCTTTCATAAAGTGTCTAGCTGTAAAGTGTCCTCTCTTTACCATAAAGCACTATTTGTTAGAGGAAGTTCAGTTTAGCAACAGATGATGCCTCCTTGCAATGGTTAGGTAGGCAGACTGATAGTAATATGAAAGCATGCCAGTGGGGACTATCCCTTCAAGCCTTCGAAAATGCAGAGACCCAGAGGCTCAGCATAGCCCATCCAAATGCTCAATCATTGCCGAGGGTTTACAACTCATCATTTGTGTCCAGAATCTCTGCGTTTCTTTTGAGAATTATTATTTGTAACATATTGAATTTGGAAAATTCTGTAATGTTCCTTTAAGTGTCTTGCATTGAAGAGTGCAGGAATATCCTCACAGTTGTATTAAGAGGGTACCATAAATACAGGCTTGATAAGATCTTAATTGGCAATTACTGGGCATATAAGGGAAACCCCCCAGAGAAGTAAAATCACAAAGTTTATAATGATTGGTCCTGAATACTAGGAATGTTTCTTTTTTGAGATTTTTGAAACCAATTTAAATATTGTATTTCATTGGGTGCATGTACTTTGAATGGTAGTTGATTGGTTGTGTTTTTTGGTTCAAAGCCTGGAGAGTATTTAAATGGTGTGGGAACATTTTGTAAAAAGATTCTGAGGAAGTTGTATCTGTCGACCCCGGTGGTACAGCGGTTAGCATTGTTGCCTCACAGCAAGAGGATCTCCAGTTCAATTCTTGAATGGAGCTCCTTCTCTGTGGAGTCTGCATGTGCTCCCTGCAGTAGAGTGAGATTTTAAAGACGTGGGTGGGTGCAAGTGTGTATGTGTGCCTTCTGTGAAGGTTTGGTCCGGGGCTGGCAATTTGCCACTGTAGAAACTCTGCTGTCAGTCTGCAGACCGGTGATTTGCTGTGGCGATCCCTAATGGGAGAAGCCAAAAGTCATTGCATTCTGTGGAAGGTCTGTGGTGAAAATATTAAAGAACAAAAGTGCTTAATCTTAGGAGGAGTCTCGTGGTTTGTCTTTTGGAACTTATTTTGTTTCATTTTTGGTTTGTTTCGTGCTGTTTTTCTTTGGATTGAATTTTTACCAGCTTTGGCATGCCTGGAGAGTCCTTTTCACAGGACACACATGCACCCAGTTTCAGATGATCTGGTGGATTTAAGACTAAAATTTTCTTCAGCGGTGTAGCAGATTTTGAGCATCCTGGAACAATTTGTTGCAAGATCTGCACCTGTCCACCTATATGGAACTTCCACTTTCAGCAACTTGGATTCAGTGAATAATCATTGTAATTTCATGACCAGCAAGTCGACCAACACAGCGAAAGTTTTTGATGTCCTCTCTGTAAGTAACCCCTTTTCCATTTCAGATGTTTTTTCCCCACAATATTCTTAGCCAGATGGTCACACAGTTGGATGATTTTCACATTTGTAAAAGAGATTTTTCAAATTAGAAAATCTTATGACCAAATATAAATCTTGGGAGTATGATTTTTTTTTTATTTTAAATAATGTGTTAAACTCAAGTGTGTACCATTTGGTTTGCGAATTTCAAAATGTTTGAATGGATGTACAGTGGTGTTTACAACAGTGTTTTATTCAGAGATTTTGTCACTTTATTCAGTAAGACTGGCTTAAAAGTATTGTTTGCTTATAAAATACTATACTCATGCAGTTAGACAACAGAAGGAAAAAATACGGGTGTTGGACAGTAATATAAAGTCCCATCAGAGTTTTTCCCACTTTCAATCTTTATACAATGGAATTGCTGGTAAAGTGGAATGACACGTAGCCGCTGTTGTCAACAGGAAAAGGGTTAAGCTTCAAAGGGATCTAAAGGCATATCGAAATGGTTCTGCTTATGCCAACAACCAGTTGTGGACTAAAGGCAACACTTCAATTTTAGACCAAATTGATGTGGGGGACAACAGCAACAGTGGTACTAATATCATTTTGAATGAAAATCCGTCATCTGGAATACAAGAAACCCCAATATGTCTACAGATTTTCCACCTGTTTGTCTCTGCCCCCACCTTTCAGTCAATTCTCTTACCCCTTAGTGGTGCCAAAGAGGGAAATTCAAAGGCAAAGGGAGATCTCTGAACCATTAAATTCAAATATTGAAATATCCAATTCAGATTTTGGTCCACTTGTCTTGTATCTTAGTTCTGCAACATTGTGTCTGGAGCATTTTAGATTACTAGGGAAAGGATTGTATTTTATTCCCACACAATCTGTAAGTCTGTCTGATACTATTGTTAAATTTAGTTTTCACAAGTACAATCTCAAGTTACATCTTACATGATGTTCCACAGTAGGAAGAAGACTTGAGGAAATCGCATAAAAGAAGTACTTGCAATCCAGTTTTACATAACATGTTGCAAGTTTTTCAAGAGTATGTCGAGTCTGATTTAAGGAACAAAGTGGACATAAAGTCCAGGATATACAATTTGAGTGGTTCTGAGAGAAAAGCCCTAATTGAATTGTCATATAACAGAGCCATTCATATTATGAGCTCGGAGAAAGGTGGGACTTAGTGATCATGGACAGCAGTAAATATAATAAAAAAAAAATAGAACAATTCTTGTCTGACACTCCGTTATGAAAAAAAAAAACTAATAAAATTCAAGTGTTGAAATGCTTTTCCATGATAGTACTTTGGATGAACTTCTCCTTCATGGGGATTTGGATCGTGGCATCTATAAATCCATGAAGGTTGTTACCTCAAATGGTGAAACTATTTGGAATTCCCAAAGTACACAAAGATGCCATGAAGCCACCTTTTATACCAGTGGTATCAGCATGGAAATACAAGACTGAACAGATTTCAGGTTATCTAGATTATATTTTTAGGAGTTTTATCTTCAAGACTCATGACATGTATTGGAATTATTAAACATCAGGCATGTTTTGCAGATTGGCATTTTGCATCTTTAGATGTTATGTCTCTTTACACATGTATAGACCAACAAGATGGAATAGAAGCCATAAGGGAATATTGTCATGGTTTTCAAATTTGAATGTGAACACTATAAACACCATTGGTTTGTTATAATCTCTGGTGCTGGAAAACAATTTTTTTCTGGTTTGACAGAAATCTTTATAAGCAGAAATATTGTGGTGGGTGACAAAGTTGCACCAGCCTTTGCAAATTTGGTAGTGGCACTTTGGGAACAAGAGAAGTTAAAACAACATCCGCTGTTCAAAGTGTTTATCAAAGATACATTGATGATTTGATTTTCATATGGATTGGAAAAGAGGATGAATTTAATTTGGTTTTTAGTGCCTTGAACATGGGTACAAGTTTTTTGAAATTCACTAAAGGTGGTTTTGGCAAGTCTGTTAATTATCTTGATGTGACCCTGGCTTTTGTACAAGAGAAGGGATGCTTTCCAAGCCAGATTTACTGTAAAGACAGTTTTGTCAACCACTATTTACATAAACACAGTTTACACCCTCGGCACATGAAAAAAGTGTTATAAAGGGCAAGTATATCAGACTTGGATTGACTAGTGGTGATGAATGTTTAACAGTGAACTTGTTACTCTAAGGGGTTACTTTCTTGAATGAGATTGCACCAGTGATTGGTTAAATAAACTTGAGCAAGAAGTATTATTACTCAGAATGGACAGGGCAAGACCTATCCTAAATAAAGTCGAGGCTCAGTTGTCAACATATCCTTCAATCACACCTGTAGTCCAGAATAACAAGAAGACTGGTTTCAAGAATGCATTTCCCCTTCTGTATCTACAGATATGAATATTATAAAAAACATCCTGACAATTAATTGGAAGTATATTCTGGGCAACAGACATGACTGAGATACTAAGTTTAAATCCATTGTTTACTTAAGAGATGCGATATAAAAAAATTAAAAACAAGTCTACACAGGCAATACAATAGGAGGAGGAAGGACAGGCACTTTCAGGTGTGGACATTGTAAAAAATTCTGCTATATTGCTATATAGCAAGCATGTAAACCAACAACGAATTCCAAAAGGAGTACAAGAACTCAGTACACAGAATTCAAAATCTGGTGCAGGATAAGATAGACAGCACAGCTCAAACTGAGGCAATACGTTTATTCGCAAAATACTCTGGATACTCTTGACATATAATAATTATTACAAAAACTCTGGATGCTCTTTCACATGTAATGGTTAAGCGCTTTCATCTGTTGTGGCACAGACTTCTTCAGAACCATAATTACAAGCCAAATGGTGGTTTAAATACTTAAATTAGGCGCCAAAAAAATGCACTCAATCCATTTAAAGACATACTACAATAATTAAAAACATACTCCAATTTTTTAAAAAACTATATACACTGTGTACATATAATCATAACTTTATACATATCTAATACTAATACGCATTACATAAATGACAATTATGATAAAAATATGTACTGATGTATACGAATATATTAAAATATATCATGTAAAATGTATATACTAAAGTATACTCTTATTCTAAAATAAGAAAAGTTTTTATACTAATATATTCATTGATACCCGGGGAGCTGGTGGCATTGGTTAACATCTGCCATTTATTTTCTTTTGAAACTAAAATAGCTTTTCAATTCCCCCCTTGTATCAAACTGTCCACTTGTTCTATAATGGAAAACTTAAATGTGTGTAATTCACCTTTATCACTAATGTGTTTGAATAAGGCATTATTTTTGTCTTGAACCTGAATCTTATATAAATGTTCATATATTCGTTTCTTTAACTGTCTCTCAGTCTTTCCAATATAGAATGCAGGGCAGGCTGTACAAGTAGCTAGATAAACCATTTGTTTGGTGTTACAATTGCCTGCCCTGCATCTAACAGTTGTTCTATTGATGTCTTCTAGTCTTATGAACAACGCTTCATTAATAACCCTGCATTGTTTACATGATCTACATTTCCTCGTTCCTGTGTGTCTCTTTTTTGGATTTTTAACTGCCTGTTCAAGTATCCTTTTTATATTAGGTGCTGTTTTGTATACAAAATTTGGATGGCTTCCCAATATTGTCCTAATATTTTCTGAAGTTGTAATCACCTCCCAATGTCGTTTTAACTATCTCCTTAACATATTGTGCAAATGGGGTATACATTAAAACACATACTCTATTAATTTTCTCACTAACCAAGGCAGTATTGATTGTATTATTATTGTTATTTATTTTGGATATCTTACCCAATAAGGGTTGATATTTAGTACCCCAATGTTTGTATACATATCCAACATCATTCAACAAATTTTGAGGGTAGCCTCTATTTTCAAACATGTTATGTATATTTTGTATCTCATTTTTCATAATTTCCTTCGTAGAGGACATTCTCGCAGCCCTAATACACTGTCCTTTGAATACATTTTTAAAAACACGTGGAGGATGATTACTACTAAATTCAATATAATTGTTGGAACAAGTTGTTTTCCTATGAATTCTAGATACAAACCCTTCATTACTGTGACTAACAAAGGTATCCAAATAGGCAATACCCTCATCACTGATGGTATAAGTGAACCTGAGAAATTCTGTTGTACCATTGATATACTCAATAAAGGAACAGATGTTTTCCTTGGTGCCCTTCCATAAAATAAATATATTATCCAAATATCGAGTGTAAAAAAACGATATTAGAATAATATATACTCTTAAACAGATATTCAGTTTCCCATTCTACCATAACTAGGTTTGCAAAAATAGGGGCACAGGAAGCCCCCATTGCAACACCCTTGGTCTGTCTAAAGAATTCACCTAGGAAAAATATATAGTGATCGAGCACTAACCCCATCATGTCTGTAACTAAACATACTTTGTCCCAACTCATATTAGAAAACTTCCTCAAACTATTCCTAAAAATTTCTAATCCAATTTCTTTAGGTATACACGAGAACAAGTCTACAACGTCAATGGTTATAAAAGTAAGATCCTTATTCCATATATTTGGAGTCAGTTTGCTCAAAAGTTCCAGGAATCCTTCGTAATATGGGTTAAATTCTCATAAACATGTTTTGTCCATCTATCTATAACTACACCCATGTTATACGTTTTGGATTTTGAACCCGAAATAATAGGTCTAAAAGGGGGGGGGGGTTAATACACTTATGAACCTTTGGTATGCCTATAATATTAGCCAGAACTGGATATTCAGTTTTCATAAAAGTATACACTTCATAAGTGACTCTATTCTCTATCAAGTATTCTTCTAAAGCTAAATCTATCCTCTTGTACCCTATATTGATCTCATTAATGGAAACTACATCATAATTTCCAGAGGTATATAATATATTGTGAATAGCTGTATTATAATCAAATGTGTTATATAAAACTATACCCCCCCCCTTAATCTGGTTTCATTAAGCGTATTTCCTTATTACATATAATTTGGTTCAAACACAACCTCTCTTCCGTTGTTAGATTATCTTTGAAATTTTGATACATGCTTCCTGTTTTAATGTTTTTATTTAACCAATATACATCCTTACAAACCATATTTTCATAATTAGCTATTTGTGGATTCATAATAGGAATATATGAACTTTTTTTCATTAATTCATGTGTTTGTACAGGTTTGTCACTTCCTTCTTGTTGTTCAAACTGTAAGGCCAAATTAAGCCTTCTACAAAATAATTTCATTTCTTTAATACAATCAACTAAGTTAAAACCTATATTGGGAATGTATTTCATTCCTTTACGAAACAGTGTAAAAATGCATAAGATATATCCATTTCAGTGTAATTAAATCCATTAAACGTGGATAAAATTTTTAATCCCCCTGATGACTCGTTCGCATTTTTATAATTAGGTCCATATTCACTGTGTATAGGAATAATTCCTTCCACTGACAGATTGCCTATTGACCTACTTAAATTTAGTGTATTAATTTCCATATGCTTAGAGTCAGGGTCCTCCAGGGTCATTGTACCATGATATTGTTCAGAATGTATTATTCTTATCTCCTGTTCCACTGTGTATTTTGTTTTTTTGGAGCCGGATAATACCTGCCCCCCTGAAAATTCATATCCTTACTTGATTGTTCCGTCTTATCTCTATAACTCTGTCTATTAATTCTGGATACTGTTCTATTCTGTGGCCAAATATATGCTCTATTAATATGGTATAGTTCTAAATCACGCTTAATTTTCCTATTTTGCCTTGTTTTCCGCTGTTTGAAATTGTTTATAATATAATTCCTTCCACTGTTCGAAAGATACATCATTAACAATATCCTGATTCAATTTCTCCACCTCCCTCACTAAAACAGATAATTTTTCATCATTCAATTTCATCAGTGTTCTCATAAATTCAGAAGCAAAGCCATCAAACATATTATTAAATTCATTAATAATGCATGTTAAGTTGTCAATCTCGCCTTCATTCTTGCTGGATGGGTTCGGAGCCGATCCTCGGCTCCGACTCGGCCACTCTAAAAGCTCAAGAGCTAGTTCCACTGGCTCGAGGCTCCCCTATATCCCACAATGCTAGGCGCTAACTCCCCAGATCTTGTTTGCCGCTACAGCAATCGAGGTGCGTTCTTACCGGCTCAGGTTAGTTTTGGTATAGAAACTAGTTTTTCTTAGCCTTTTCCCCTTATTTTGTTAGTTATATATATATAGTTATTGTAAAGTAGTTTAGCCATTCCCTGTTAATTTCCACCCCCTTTTTTTCCAGAAACTATAGAAATTTTCCCTCGGGCCTTAGGCCCAGTCCCTCCCTTCCTAATAGTGAGTGACTGTGTTTTTGTAGGGATTTTAGTAATAATTATCTTTAACTTAATTTAAGTTAGTTTAATATATTTTAAGTGTAATCGGTGTGTGGGTGTGTTGTGTGGTTACACTTTCCCCTTAGATATGTCTAAGGAATCAAAGGTCTCAGGCTTTAAGAAATGTGACTTGTGCTGTCAGAAGATGTGTCTGACAGATGGTCACACTTCTTGTGTGTACTGCCTGGGACCTTTTGCACCTGCAGGACTCATGTGCTGTTTGCCATGGCTTCAGCCCTAGAGTCCTGCAGGAGTGAAAAAATAAACTCATTTTAAGGGGTTTATTGAAGCATGAGGGTCCCTCGACTCAGTCATCGGGGAAACCCTCGAAGCCTTCCAGACCTTCGGCTGCAGCCTCTGAGCCGTCTTCTGGAGGTCCTAAGGCTATTCGAACATCAGCTCCGGCCGGAGCCGATTAATCTCGAATAAAAGCCCCTACGGTGTCCTCGGCTCCGGCTGGAGCAGAGGAAGATATAGCTGAGTCGGCTCCGATCAAGTTGTCGGAACCGACATCTAGGAAACGGTCCCGTTCTCCATCTATCGGCTCAGTTCATTCGGCTCCAGCATCTCCTTTGCTGTCTGAACGGAGCCATAGATCCCACTCTTCTAGGTCTTCCAGGTTATCGGACAATGACCTTCAGAGAGTAGTGAGTTGACTTCTTAAGTCCAAGGCACTTGCCCAGATGCTTCAAAGTCCGACTCAACAGTCGAGAATGATTCCCATCACTCAAAATGTTCCTCCTCTGACTCTTGAGTTCGGAGCCGGGGCGGCTCGGACCCGAGACTGTGGTGGCGTCGGAACCGATACCTTTGTCTTCGGTTCCGTCATCTGCTCCGATGTCTTCCTTGGAAGAATCTTGGCGCCGGACTTCCCTCGTCGGCTCCGAGGGGGCGAGTGGCATCGGACCCTTGTCTGACCCCGCTCTCCCTCTCGGTGCTTCGGTGCTGGTGAGTTCGGCTCCAACATCGGCCTCGGAGCCATCACTGTCGGTGCCGGGGGAGGTTTTCAGTTTTTCGGAATGGAGACCTCCGGCTCTGCCTGACAGGGGTGCCTTTGAGGTCATGAGGAGCATGTTAGAACCAGGTTCAACTCCACAGTCTGCTCCTTCTACCCTTCCCCCCATGGTGCCTCCCGTGATTTCTACTCACTCTCTCATCCCCAACCATAGAGAGCCAGCTCCTCAAGTTTCCCCAGTGGGGATCTCCTCTTCCGAGGCCTCTCCTGATCCTGTAGGAGAGCCCCCTAGGAAGAGGCAGTGCAATAGGAAGCACATTGACTCCCCTGAGTCTGTCACCTCTGACACTGATGTAGAGGATTCTGAAGGTTCCCCTCGTTCCCCCTCTGAAGATGTCTCCTTTGTAGACATCCTTGAAATCTTAAAACAGAGGGGGAATTGGCCAGCCCTCAACCCTTCAGAGGATGAATCAGTGTATCTTGAGGCGTTTGGCTCTCACCCTTCCACCTCCTGGGTGTTCCCTCCCTTTGACCCCCTTATGCAAGTGGTGGCAAAGAAGGCTTGGGTGGTTCCTGATTCAGTGGAACCCACCCCCAGGAGACCATCAAAATTCATAACTGCCCCCAAGGACAAAGAATTTTTGACCAAAGGCATCTGTTGATGCTATGGTGGTGGCTGCGGCCACCAAGAAGGAGTTAGCTGATCCTTCGGTGCCTGTTCATCCTCCTAACAAAGAGTCTAGGTCGATGGACAGGTACGGGAAGCGGATGTTCTCGTCAGCGACCTTTACTATGAGATCGCTGAATTATCTGTGTCATTTCACTCGTCTTCAGAGGGATTTGCTCAAAGAAGTGAGTGAAATGTTGAAGGACCCAACAGCTGCGGGTTTTCAGGATAGGATGAACTCTCAGCTGGCAACCCTTAATTCGATAACTCCTCCATGTGCCTCCTTTCATATGCGGCGGATGGAGCAAGTAGAGCGGCAGGTACAGGTGTAGCCTTGCGTAGGCACGCCTGGATGCGGCTATGTAACTTTGCGGACCCTTTCAAGGCGTCCTTCACTAATTCCCCCTTTGATGGATCATCCCTCTTTGGTCCTCAAGTGAAGGAAACCCTGACTAGGTGCGAGACTGATGGCAAAACTCTCTCTGCCATCAGAGTCTGTTTTTCTACTCCTTCTAGACCTTACCCCAAAGGCCAGAAGGGGAGAAAGATGTGGTTCCGCAAACAGTCTCAAGGAAATTTGCCGGACGCACAGAGTCGTTTCCCCTCTAGAGGCAGAGGGGGAACAATAATGGTAGACGACGTCCTAGAGGCAGAGGGGGCCCGCAGAATCAGGGCAGTCGAGAATCCTTTTCCGACCAGCCCTTTCAGCATCCCTGAGGTGTTGCCCGACTGTCCACATTCGGAGGCAGTCGGGGGAAGGTTGTCACTGTACCCAGAAGCTTGGCTATCCCTAACTCAAGACAAGTGGGTACAGTCTATCATTTCCAAAGGCTACAGAATCCCTTTCCTTTTCATTCAGAAACAATCCAAAAAATTCCTTCCAGATGTTCCACCCAGTCAAAGGGAACAAGCAGCTTTAGAAATTTCAAAGCTGCTCGCAAAAAGAGCCATTCAACCAGTTCCAGCAGACCAAACAGGATCCGGAATCTACTCCAAATTCTTTTTGGTTCCAAAGAAAACAGAGGACTGGAGACCCATTCTGGATCTCAGCAACTTGAACAACTTTGTCAAGAAAACAAAGTTCCGGATGGTCACGCTGCAGTCCATTCTACCCCTCTTGGGGCGGAACAACTGGATGTGCTCGATAGATCTCCAGGATGCGTACTATCACATCAGAATGAGTCGACGCTCCAGGAGGTTTCTCCGCTTCAGGCTGGGAACCAGTCATTTTCAATTCAGAGCCCTGCCCTTTGGTCTCACTACAGCCCCCCGAGTGTTTACCAAATGCATGGCAGTGGTAGCCTCTCATCTGAGATGACAAGGATTCCAGGTGTTTCCTTATTTAGACGACTGGCTCCTTACAGCCCCCACCAAGCATCTTTTACTTCTCGCCAGAGACTACACCTTTCACACGTCAGGCACTAGGCATTTCAATAAACTACGAAAAGTCTGTCTTGTCGCCTTGTCGTGTTATTACCTTCATAGGCGCAAATCTAGACACAGTCAATATGTCAGCCAGACTCACAGAGCAGAGAATAGCAGACATACACAGGCAGGTCTCTCTTGTTTTGCAGAGCAACAAAGTCAAAGCCAGACTGATCCTGAAAGTCTTAGGAATTATGGCGGCGGCCATCCCCCTTCTACCATTAGCTCGCTTCCATATGAGAATTTTACAATGGATGCTTTTCACACAATGGTCTTACCAAAGGCTTCCAATGTCCCATCCTATTCGGATAACTCAGTCATGCAAGAATCATCTCTCTTGGTGGATCACATCTCCCCAGCTCCTCCTAGGAAGACCTTTCTTCCCTCCCCCTCCAGTTGCTACAGTGACAACGGACGCCTCCCTGATCAGGTGGGGGGGGCATTACGAGGGCAGGACAGTCCAGGGCATGTGGCAACCATTCGAGTGCCACTTGCACATAAACGTCCTAGAGATGAGAGCAGTGCTTCTAGCATTGCAAGCTTTACAAGACTCTCTTCCCAAGGGAACTATAGCAATTCAGACAGACAACATGTTTGTAGTGTGGTACATCAACAAACAAGGCGGAACCAGATCTTACCCCCTATGTCGAGAGGCTCTCAGACTGTGGCAATGGGCGATTTCTTCTCAGCAATTTCTGTTAGCAACGCACATCCCCGGGAAGTCCAATGTGATTGCAGACAGATTGAGCAGAGCTATTCTCATGCCTCACGAGTGGTCTCTGAAGAATTCAGTGTTGGAGAAAGCTTTTCGAAAGTGGGGCCGGCCTTGCTGCGACCTTTGTGCCAAAACAGCAAGTGCGACGATTTTTTCACCCTCTTTCCCCAACCAGGCCATCCCAGCAGAGACGCTCTAGTGCACGTTTGGCCCCGGAGACTTCTGTATGCCTTTCCTCCCTTCCCACTGATAGCTGATACAGAAAGCCATCACTCAGGAAGTTTCCATGATCCTCATTGCCCCTTACTGGCCTCGACAGGTTTGGTTCCCATTTCTCCATTTCTCCATCGTTATCTGTTGGAGCAACCTTGGTATCTGGACCCAGTTCCAGAACTCTTGACCCATCAATCGGGTCAAGTTGTACCACTCCCTTCCTTCTCTGAACCTCACAGCATGGTTCCTCCAATTCCAACTTTAGCCAGGCTTCCTCTGATATCTCACTCAGAGATATTTTGATAGCCTCTCATAAATCTTCCACTCGATAACAAGTGGAAATGTTTTTCCTATTGGGCGCAGTCAAAGAATATAGATCCTTTCACTGCTTCCATTCAATCAGTTCTAGACTTTCTAGCAGAACTTTTCAATTCAGGTTCGTCTCCATCTACCATTAGAGTTCAGTTGGCAGCAATTTCGAACTTTCATGTTGGAGTCTCTACATTATGTCTCACAAACTCTGCAAAGCCTTTTTAAAGGGAGTTTTTCTCCTCAAACCACCCATCAGAGATCCTCCTCCCCAATGGGATCTCAACTTGGTTCTGACGTCCTTAATTCTTTCCCCCTTTGAACCTGCAGCTTCATGTTCAATAAAGTTACTTTCTTGGAAAACACTCTTTTTAGTAGCTATCACTTCAGCTAGAAGAGTCTCTGAACTCCATGCTCTGTGTTGTCGACCCCCTTATCTTGTTTTTCATAAGGATAGGGTGTCCTTACGTACTAACCCGTCCTTTTTGCCCAAGGTAGCTTCACTGGCAAATTTGAATCAAACCATTGAGCTTCCTGTTTTCTTCCCAAATTATTCTAATAGATCAGAACAAAAGTTACACTGTTTAGATGTTCATCGCCAACTTAGGTACTATTTAGACAGGACCAAACAATTCAGGAAATCTGACCAACTGTTTGTTTCTTATGCGGAAGGAAGAATGGGCCTTTCAGTTTCTAAAGTCTCTCTGTCTAGATGGCTTACTTCGTTGATTACCCTAGTGTATGAGATAAGACATCAACAGTTGCTATCCAAACCCAGGGCTCATTCAACTAGAGCTGTAGCCACTTCCATAGCTTTCCAAGATAGGCTGCCTATTGATTCGATTTGTTCTGCAGCTACTTGGGCTTCTCCCCATACCTTCATTTCTCATTATAAGTTGGACTTTGCCTCTAGAGACCGAGCCAACTTTGGTTCCACTGTACTCAAGAGTCTGTTCCGATAGGCCACCCGGGACAAGGTGCTAGGGATGCGGTCCCATCCAGCAAGAATGAAGGCGAGATTGACAAATTAACATTTAGAAGTTATGTACCTACCATAACGTTCCATGTTAGTTGTCTTCTTCTCGCCTTCTTTCTTGCGTCCCACCCTCCTTCCCCCTAGCCAGGACAGACCTAGAGGAGTTTTTCCTTGTTCCTTATGGAATTTTCTTGCTGGCCTTAGCTTTCAAACGAGATCTGAGGAGTTAGCGCCTAGCATTGTGGGATATAGGGGAGCCTCGAGCCGGTGGAACTAGCTCTCGAGCTTTTAGAGTGGCCGAGTCGGAGCCGAGGATCGGCTCCGAACCCATCCAGCAAGAAAGAAGGCGAGAAGAAAACTAACATGGAACGTTATGGTAGGTACATAACTTCTAATTATTGTATAATCAACCCCCAAGGGTAATTTAAAAAATCTCAGTCCCTTGGGAACAATATGCAGCTCTATACATTTAGCAAAATAAGCATTATCTATTTTAACATTTTTAATAGCCAATAATTTCTTTCCCTAAGCAAAAATCATATCTTTAACAGAGTTCGTCCCCAAACTAGGGACTCTCTCATTCCTTGCGACTTGATAATGTTCATCTGCATTCATAAACTCATATTCATCACACAGGAACTGGTCAAAAACATCATTAGCGTTTGTGCTCTGTTTTTTACCATGGAAAACATTACCAATGTCTATTTTGCCCAAATATTTGTTACTAAGTTGTTTCACATAAGGGCTAGAAGCTACTTTTTTGGCAGTACCTTTAGTTTGTGCATTTGCACCTTCGTGATAGCTGAATAAGTCCTTACAGGTTGCTGGCATTTAGGATGCGCTCCCATGCATTTCACTTCATCTCTTGTATGAAATAAGCTAAAATCGAATGTAAACTCATTTTCCGGTGAAAACTGTATTTGCATTTCGATTCATAGATTCAATAGTGTCCTGTAATGACTGCACGCCATCATTGCAGCTGCACGCTTGTCCATTTGGAATGTCAATCTGCGTGCCGATGTCATTTCCTATTTGTACTTTCATACTTTTTTCAATAGCGTTATGATGCACTTCTTGTTTGGATGGACTTGTAGATAATTTAGGTGAAATCAAAGTTTGTCCAACCAAGTTAATAATAATAATAATTAGAGTATGTTTTTAATTATTGTAGTATGTCTTTAAATGGATTGAGTGCATTTTTTGGCACCTAATTTAAGTATTTAAACCACCATTTGGCTTGTAATTATGGTTCTGAAGAAGTCTGTGCCACAACAGATGAAAGCGCTTAACAGATGAAAGCGCTTAACCATTACATGTGAAAGAGTATCCAGAGTTTTTGTAATAATTGTTATATGTCAAGAGTATCCAGAGTGTTTTGCGAATAAACGTATTGCCTCAGTTCGAGCTGTGCTATCTTATCCTGCACCAGATTTTGAGTTCTATATAGCAAGCATTTCAAGTATTAGACTGAATACTTGCAGCATGTTTTTTACTGCCAAGAAGAGGTTTGACTGCATTTCCATTGGGATAGTTTATTTGGCCTTATCAGACCCTGGCTCAAGTTTTTTATACAAGTAAAACATTGAGATGCTTAAATTGTAGGATCTGTGTACATAATTTAGCCATGAGAAACATGATGCAAACAATACATTGGCTAAACATGCTTTGATTTGCTAAAGTTTTAGGAAGTATGCATTCATTATCATTGACTTTGTAGCATCCAGGCTTTAGAATGTGATTGTAAGGTTTGCCTGGAATGCTGTGATTCTAGATGGCAAATGGCAGATTGACCACCAGGATTAAATGAGGTGATTAACATAAAATGTTTTATTTTGGGAGCAAATCATTAGGTTAGAATACATGTGCCTGTTCTTGTCTGACTTTAGACGCTAAGCAGGCTCGAGCCTGGATTGCATTTGGGTGGCAGACTGGGAGCATCACTTTTTGACATGGGTTTTAACACTGTTTTTTGATTGGTGGAAAAAGGCAAGCAATATTTATGATTGGTTCTATTTTCTGAGTGGTAAAAAAAAGCTATTAAGATCTGTGATTGGCTTGTTTTTAGTGTATAATGATTGGTCCTGAATACCAGGAAATATTTCTTTTTTGAGATTTTTGAAACCAATTTAAATATTGTATCTCATTGGGTGCATGTGCTTTGAATGGTAGTTGAAGTGAATTGAAGTGTGAGAGCATAGTCAGGAATTACCATTTGAATGGACCTTGCAGAAGTATCTGTTTAAAGAGCTGGAGGTTGAGAGTGGAAGAAGGCTGCAGACTTTGGTTTCATTTTAAAAACAGCCTCTATCCTGGAATGAATGTGTGTGGTTTGGACACATGGTGAGAAGTAAATAAAAATACTGTGTTAGACTGGAAGCCAAGAGGACAGTTCTTTTGTTGGGCTATGTAGATTACTGGTTACACTTGTGGTTTATATAAATCCTGCCTCTAATGCCTCCTCAAACTTGTATAGATGAGTGAAGATTATAATGGAATTGTTGGAAAAGGCCTGAACTTACACAAATTAATTTGAGAGAAGATTAAAAGGAAGGCCTAATTAATAGGAAGGTTGAGGGGAATAGGACTATGACAACATTATTAGGGATAAACTGAATGGAATAAGGGCAGGCACAATAATGGGGGGAGTAAATTGTTAAGAATTCAAGATACATCCACCCTAACTCTAAATAATATTTTTTGGTATTGATAATTAAAAATACTATTTGCAAACAATGCATTGGCTACATGATCTGTAGTGGATAACCAATTACTCAAACTAATCAAAAATTCTTTGGTGTCCCTTGTGTAACTTTTACTCCTATTTAACAAAGGTGAAAGATGTTTTTCCAGGTATTTTGATAGTGTATAGTGATCCATTTTCTACCTGACACTATAGGTCTCATTGGTGGTTTAGTGAGATTTTGGGAAGCCCATATAATATGGGAATAGGGTTATCTAAATATAATTATACAGTTCAGGTGGTATGGATCCATCCATTAACGAGTCATATAAAAAGCTTTTGAGTACATTTGTAACACTAGTCACAAAAACACTATTAACTTGTATAAAAGTTGTATCATCAGCTAAGAATCCATTCATCCACTCTTTGTCTTGGTCCATTAAAACAATTTTACCCCCTTGCCAGCTTGTTTTTATAATATCACTATTTGAACAGAAGCTGCATAGGGCCACACATTCATCATTACACAAATTGAAGTATTTTCTAGCATTTTTCTTTTTAAAAAATAGATCATATAATTTTTGCTCACACAATGTATTGAAGAGCAATTTGTTGCACTATGTTATACATTGATGAAGAGTCTTATGACTCGAAAGCTCTGCTTTTATTGTTTTTATTGCGTTTGCTTTGATTAAACATTGGATATTGAACTTCTGGTCTTTCGTACATTGACTTCAATGAGCTTTGTAATATTTGACTGACAATGACTGGATAGATTTGTAAGTGATGTATAACATTTGGAACTGTATCTATCAATATGATTTTTCATTTATATAAATGTATGACTGCCTGTCTCATAAGTGATAATCCAATAAGTTTTTTTTTTTTTTTTTTTAAATAAAGAGGGACAGGTAAGGGGTTAAAGTGGGGAAGTTGCTGCTAAGATGCACTGATTTCTGAAAACAGAACGTTTAATGAACTAAAAAGGATCCTATGTTCTGAACTTGTGTGATACCTGATTCTACCAAAGAGTTTACCTAATATACAGATGCATAGAAGGTAGGCTTGGGGGCAGTGCTATCCTAAAACATTCAATGATGGAAGCATCCTATATGCTACACCAAGAGAAAGTTGGGCAATGCAGAGGGTAGACATTCTTTCATAAAAGTGTCTAGCTGTAAAGTGGTTTCTCTTTACCATAAAGCACTATTTGTTAAAGAGGAAGTTCAATTTAGCAACAGATGATGCCTCCTTGCAATGGTTAAGAAGGCAGACTGATAGTAGTATGAAAGCATGTCAGTGGGGACCATCCCTTCAAGCGTTCAAAAATGCAGGGACCCAGAGGCTCAACATAGCCGGTCCAAATGCTGAATCATTGCTAAGGGTTTATAACTCATCATTTTTGTGTCCAGAACCTCTGGGTTTCTTTTGGTTACTTGTAAAATACTGAATTTGGAAAATTCTGTAATGTGCCTTTGTGTCCTTCATTTTAGAGTATAGGAATATCCTCGCATAGTTATATTAAGAGGTTACCATAAATACAGGCTTGATATGAAGATCTTAATTGCCAATTACTGGACATAAAAGGGAAGACCCCAGAGAAGTAAAATCACAAAGTTTATGATGATCGGTCCTGAATACTAGGAATGTTTCTTTTTTGAGATTTTTGAAATTAATTTAAATATTGTATTTCATTGGGTTCATGTGCATTGAATGGTAGTTTATTGGTTGTGTAAAACTTAGCATAAAATTCAGGATTATGAAATAGTTGCCCTTTTGATTTAACATTTAGGTGTAGTATTAAGGCTGTAGTAATTACAACTACACCATATTATCAAGGGTTGTAATGTGTGGCAAAATTATAGATGGTTAGATGGCAAGTTGGTCACTTACAAAAGATAATGTTATTTTCAAATGGATCCCACCTTGACATGTGAATATTAAAATGCTGGTGGAAAGATCTGTAAAGACTATTAAAATATGAATAAATGAAGTAGGGAAAATATTTTTCTGAGGGATGTAAAATGGAGAAAAGTGACTAATGTAATAATGTTTCAATGTGCTTTTTCCAAAATCTTTGAATATTTTGTTTTGCAGGTAAGTTAGAGATGATTAGGAGAGAAAATGTTTAGTATAGTTTTTTCTGACATGCACTTTTGTGTTCATTACTTCCAGACATGTATTGCTTCTTTGTATAAGATAACATTGCTGCAATATTAGCCTCAAAAGTAGAATACTGGTAATATTTACAACTTGTATGTCAAACATCAGTAGATGGTCTTCATAAGTTGGGAGGTATGCACAAATCACAATCCTTCAAACATCAAAATTGTGGAGGCATGTTAATCATTCAGACATCAAAAGGGTCTGGTGGTGGTCATCCACAAAGCATGCATCAAGCAATTATAATCACTTTGTTTACTGGGTACTATGCAGAAGACTAGTAGCAGCACTAATGCACTTTAGCTTTACCTCACGCATTGAGAAGCATGCTAATCTAGCACAATGGATGTACAACAGCAAGGACTGTTACTTCACTCCCAGGCCGGTTGCACTAATAAAGTATTCCAGATTATGATGAATTTGCAGAATTAAGTGTTTTGTGTGACACAATGAGTAAATAACAGCAGGGTCAGTCAGTTTTACATACCGACACCCCTAGTATTACCCAACAATGGTATGTTGGTTGTGTACATCTTGGTCACCTTAATCAAATAAAAATTGATCAATCAAAATAATGGTGGCCACAATGTAGTTCTGCTTTGATTCACTTCATACAAACATAGAATTGATAATTCACTTGTAATAGCATTTGGTTATCTGCCAACAAAAAAAAAAAAATAAAAGTAAAAAAATGCATACCCTCTTACCTCACGCTACACCTAATTAACAATTCTTGCTGTTAAAACTCTGCTGATTTTAACATGGTTATGTCAGCAGTGCCTTCTTCTTTGCATGTCGACCACTAAAAAAAGAATCACAACAAGGAGGAGCAAATAATGGATCTGAGTGGGGAACCACCTTACTTAACTGTGCAGCTCCAAAGTGGCTTTATTTACATAGAGGATTGGAATACAGAGATGTAATTGGAGGAAGTGCATCATGTATCTCTCTGCATTCAGGGAACTGGAGGTGTAGGAGAAATGGCAGGTGGTGCCTTGAAAAAGAAACTGGAGTTGGAAAGCAGTTTTATTTTTTTAATTTTATTTAAATAATTAAACAGGTGAAATTTTTCCACTTATTTGCCATCAGTCTTAGTGTGCAGATTTGCTTGTCTGTAAACTTTGTGAAAACAGAAGATGAAAATGAAGAGTAAGCAATTTTTTTTTTTTTTTTTTTTTGGTAACTGCAACTATGACATTTTTATGGTACATAGACTTAGGTCTGAATACACCCTCAGAAGCCGATGCCTGCTCAGAAGCTCAGGACCCATCTGAGGGAATAATCTATGAGGCTCCAATACCTCGAGTTTCCAGTGGCCTGGCCGACTCCACGTGGGAGTCAGTAGCTGCCTTCGACTGTAAAGTAGCGGGTGTAAGGGGCTGTGAAAGTGCCTCACTGAGAACCGGCGACTTGCTTAGGAGAAGCTTCGTCGTCGATTTTGGGCCTCGGTTGCCGGTCTTTTTCTTTGCGTTTTTTGTGAACTCCGGTAGTCGGATGGCTATCAGACAACATTGTATAATTAAATCTTTGCCCAAAATAGCTTAATGCAAAATCGTACTGATGCTTAATAGTGCGTTGGTTAAATCTAGCACAACACTGACAACTAGCAACATCGTGGTCAGGGCCTAGGCAAGGAATACAGTAAGAATGAAAGTCCTTATGAGGTATTTGCTTCCCACAAGAAATACAATTATTAACTTTTTCTGACATCGGTCTGGAGCAAGAAAAAAGTTTCCCCAATGGAGTACTTAGCTTTTAATGAAGACTTCAGATCTGAAATTCGAACATGAAAATCTCAGGACCGGCACTTACGAACTGCTTCTGCTTCTGGCACCGCACGGCAAGAAAGACTGAATAAAATGGCGTTGGGTGCATCTTTTATACCCCTGATGACCTGACGTCAGGGAAGAGGCGACAGCAACTGACGCAGGACTCAAGACTTTGGAATTCAGGCCGACTGAGGGGCAACCTGCCAGCAGGATAACCCAAATGTAATGACTGCAACTGTGAATACACTAACATCTACATTTATGATAAGTCTACACAACTGTACTTTACAACTGCTAGATCAACCAAAAGGTCCATGTAAAAGAACTTTTTCCAAATCCTGGAGCGTCTAGAACTGATTGAGTGAGTTTACTTGGAATTGGGGGGGGGGGCATCTGGTTTCAATTGTGCATTGATAAATGCATCTTCCAGGGTGTTTACAACCAGAGGAATAGCAATTGGCTTAGGGTCTGACAGCCCACTGAATGATCTATACAGTGTTAGAGTACTCTTTTAATATCCCATTTTAATCCTTCCTTTATTCTGTTAAGGGTGTCCCAGTAATTGAGATCTTCAGGTGGTGAAGTAGAGAACGTATCTTGTCTGGCTGATTCATGTTAAGGATGGAGGGATATCTGGTCTACGTAAGCCTACTCATCTGTCTCTGTTTCATAGGTATCTGAATTCTCTTCTAAGATTGGATGTAATCTTTTATTAGAAGGAATCTCTAATCTCTCTGGGATTACTCCTGCTGGCAGTTTGACTTTATGAAAGCTCATAATGTTCAGAGCCAGTGGGAATAAATATTTTTATGAGGCCTGGGTAGTGTATTGGAATGAGAATCCACTCAGTCTAGATCAAGGCAAGCTAGTAGATGCTGGCATAAGCCAGTCGAGCCTTATTTTCCTCAGTGAGAGTCAGAAGCCTTGGTTCATGGTGATATACTGAGTATTTCAGTGCAGTTTCTGGGAACCTTCCCTTGGACAAATAAAGAATGGACATTGCCTTCTCATTTTCTGAACAGAAAATGGTGGTAGTAGAATGAGCCTTGGATTGGTATCCAAGCTGACTGCAGCAATGATTTCCTCCTGGGAGGATAAGCTAAAACTGGCAGCATGGTAGCCCCACAGAGGTCATGACAGAGACTTTAGCTGAAAGTAATTTGAGAGAGAGGGGCTGCAAAAGCACTTCTGCAGTTCTGATGTCATTGGACGTAAGTAAACAGTTTGTTTCACTCAGTTTCCCATTTCTTTTCCTTTGGGGCATTTATAGTATCATCCTCTTCAGTGTAAATCACAATGCAGAATCTGTTCATTTAATGACTGAGCACTTTTTCTAAAGGTTAAAAATAAGTTAACTGAGAGTGTGCAAGTTGTTTTGCACATCTGGGAAGGAAGGTAAGATGGGACAAGAATGGATGATGTGGGTGTAAGATGCGACACAGGCTAAAATATGCATTTTTAGCATGATTAAGCCTAACTTTAGAATGGTTAAAGCCTGTACGTATAGCTGTCTGAGGCATTTGCTAATAAATAGAGGGGTACTTTCCTTTTCAGAATGTGTGTGTGTGTGTGTATGTATATATATATATATATATATATATATATATATATATATATATATATATATATATATAGGTGTGAGATAAAAGGGGTTTGTGGATAGAAATGAAAATGTTCATGGCTTTCTTGTTTGAGCATTTGTATTAAAGCAAAATCTGGGAAAATGTGACATGGGTTCAAACAATGATGAGAAGCTGTAATTGCATGTAAAGATAATTCTGCCAAACAAGAATATGTTCATGTAAGTTGCAACTTGGAAACACACATTAGGAAAAACGGTCATGCAGAATATGGGAAAGTAATACAATATTATCAGAATGTCTGTCTTATCAGTCATTTCATGGAATGTGAATGGCATTGTAGGTATGGACAAGAAGCAAAGAGTATTATGTTAAATAAGGGGTACATGTATCAATATTACAGGAGACGCACTTAAAAAATGAGCATATGGATTTGGTAAAGACAGAATTTAAGAATGGTTATTCATCAGAGTATCGGGACAAAAGAAATGGGGGTAATACTGATTGTAAGATGGGCTGCAATAATGAGGAGGAGAAGAGAGACAATGTTAGATTTGTGGTAATGGATTATAGGCAGGAAAGGAGGATTACACTGGCATGCATTTGCTTTATTTAAATATCTTTATTAACATGAATATTGTATAGTGACATGCATGCACATTTAAATATAAATGAGAAGACAAATTATTACATTGATTTTTTTTCCTTTGTACACTTTAAAAATATATGATTTCTGTCTTAATTGTTCAGTTTAACATTACAGTGAACATTATCCTAAAACTACCATTAAGAAACTTATTATGGAAGAGGCAGCTTCCAATCAGTGAATATTGTTAATGAGTGGGGACTGGAACATGATGTGCAATAGTGATATGTCAGGGGGGACCTGTATGGGAAAGCATAACAAAGGAGGTTAGAGTTCTGAAGAAATATGTAAGAATATTTAGGTTGGGAGATGTGAAATTATTAGCAGAAACGCTGACAAGATTTCAGTATTATTCCTAAAGATATAATAAATGGGTTAGATTGGACAGAAGTTATATTTCACATGAATATTTAATTGAAAGCTTTGAAACACATCCAATAACTTTTTCAGGCCATGCACCAGTAAAGACTAAAATAAAGATGTAAGAATCAAGTAAAAGTACTTGCCTACTGAAAGAATGAAAGTTAAGAATGGGTAATGGAAATGATTGAAGTGCTAGGGAAGATGCAAAATTATTCAGAAGGGATAGCTGATAAGTGTAATGAAATGAGAAACAAATTTAAAAGTTTGGAAGAAATGAGATGGAGAAAGACGAAATAGAAACTATTTAAGAGGAATTATCAAAGGTTGAACTATTGCAGATGAAAGAAAATATTGCACAATAAAAAGAGAGGCAATTGCTGAATGCTAAAGGGTAAAGGACTTTTTGGATAATATGCTTGAGTTTAGAATGGTTGCTGTTTTATAACTCCAGAGCACAAAAATATTAGCACAACGAATTAGGCAACAGAAAATAGAAGGGGGTGTTGTCAAATTGGGTAGTCTGTGATTAGGAAAAATAACCAGAGACACCACCGTATAAGCGGTAGTAGAGATATTTTGGAAATTCAGTTAAAAAAAACTTTATAAAGTAGAGGAAACAGGAAGCAACATTAATGGAAATATTTACAGAAGACTTAAACATGTAGAGGTTAGAGAAAGATAAGGCTCAAGAATTAATAGCCAAGATTGGAGGGGAGAATATAAAAATAATGATGTATAATCAACCAACAGGGAAGTCTGCAGGAACAGATGGTATTCCTGAGAAAATTTGGAATTTAGGAGGGAAGAATGTAAAAATATAGGGAAGGTAATAGTTAATTAAAAGGAGGGCTAGTACCAGGATCTGGGAAGAAAGCCGTGTTAGCTGTACTATCCAAAGATGGCAAAGACCATTTAAACCAAGCTTCGTACAGACCAATTTCAATTCAGAACCAAGATTAAGTATTTATGTCTATATAAGCTAGGAGGGCAGGGGAGGTATAAATTGAACACCACTAACAGAATCCAGAGAGAAGCAAAGTACAAAAAGACCCCACTATTATTGGCTGTTGATGCAGAGAGTGTATTTCATGGAATGAGTTTGGCAATGGCAGCATTTACGTTTCCTTTCTTTTTTTTTTAAGCATTTCTATTGAAGTAATAAAATAACACAAAGAAAACTATAAAATATCTACATCAGATTTAAATACATAATTAAAGATTCTACATTGGTTATCTCATATAAGAAGATAAAAGGATTACTAATATCTAAAAGAGAAGTTGATTTTAAGCAGCAGTTAAGATCAGTGGTCAGTTCTCAGTATCTGTTTCCTTTTGACAACTGGATGTGGAGATGAGATTTCTATGAATTCAGTGAAAGGAGTAGATTTGCTTTTCAAACTTCTAGTAGTAACCCTTCTTGCAACAGATAACAAAGACCACAAAGAGTTTATTGAATTCTGGGATACTGCTAGGAATTGGAGTATTGAGCAAAACAAAGATTTGGCTAAAGTAAACTTGTCAGACTACAAAACTTGTAAAAAATGTTTGGCTTTGTTCCCAAAATGGTGTAACTATTTGACAATCAAATATACAAGACCAATCCACATTAATAATTCATACCGCCAACATTGCAGATTTCCTTTTTATACATAATTCCCAATCTGTGTGGTGTGAAAAAAGCTCTGTGTAAGAATTGTCAGGACTAAATGCTCCAGAATAAAGAAGAAATAGTTTTAAGAGAAGAGGTAAGGATAATATTTCTGTCTGTATCTGTTATAGATGAGTTGTTATTTTAGAAGCATAATTCCAATACAGCTCATTAACTTGATTTTTTTAATTAATTTATATCTGATAGCTACTATATTATATTTCTAATTATAGGGGGAGAAAATCTTTAGCAGAATCCAGCATCCGATCTAAATGATTATAGCATGTCTACATGTTTCAACTGTTAATCATATGTCCATGTCTAGGTCAAATTCATGCAATATATACTCAATATTATTCGGTTTGGTTTCCTTTAAAAAATAATTCCAGTAAATATTGCTGCTTTTAAAACTACTCATTTTATTATAATTTAAAGATACAATACACTCAGAGGTGTAAATGCAATATGGAAAGAAAGAAAAAAAGGAATTTAACTCCAAAGTTTTATACATAAAATGTTTTAACAGTTTCAAAATATAGTTCATATACCAAAAGTCAGTTGGCTTGTTCATAGGTTTAATAAAATTATCCTTCAGTAACCAACGCATATTGTTCATCAAAATGTGGTTGTGATGCATTGTAATATTTGTTAACTTTTAACCAAATATTTTCATATTATTTTTTTAATTTGCATAATTAGAATTCATCCATAAAGTTGTAGTGTTAACAATAGAAGCAGCTACATATAGATCTAGAGCTGGGAAATTAATGCTTCCACTTCTGCAGTCTATGATAGGGGGGTAGTGCTATCCTGGATTTATTAAGGTACCACAAGAACCTCAAACAAAAATTAAATTGTTTAATATGTTTTTAGAGAGATGTAGAGAAATAGTTTGACATACAATATTTTAAGTAATCATTTTAATCAGTGTCAGTACATTATCCGGGGAAAAAAATAATTTATTCCATTTGTCAGTTAATCACTTAATATTCTCCAGAATTTATTTATTTACATTTGTTTACTGGGAAATTCTGACTGGACACAGGTCCTTTTTCAGCGGAGGCCTGTGGAGAAAAGCTCCACGTGCATAAATTGAGTTACAGTATTGAACTTGACAAACAATAGTAAGCAGAGCAAAATGTATATAATAATAACATACAATTAAGACAGAAGATACATAGTAACATCCATTAAAACATGACTTGATATAACAGTTTGGAGAAAACGGAGTAAATAGAACTTATTGTAATTACATTGTAAAGGCAATAGTACTAAGGTCTAACAAGCTCAGTAGTAGATAATTAAATGAGTATTATAATGTGAAATTGTTCAATCTCGCCGTTTGTTCTTACACACGGGTTCGGAGTCGATCCTCGGCTCAAGTCGGCCACATCACCAGCTCCGCATCTTCGAGAAAGCTCGAGGCACAGTAATATCCCATGATCCTCAGGTGCTAACCCTCAGATCTAGTTTGCCGCTAGCAGCAGATCGCATATGAGAGGCTCGGGCCAGTATATTTTTCTATATTCTTTCTATATTTTTTCATTTAGCAGACTTATAGTTAATTCTTAGTGTTTAAAATATATAATATAGTATAGTATAGGAGTGTTATTTGTGAGTGTATTTAGGTAGATTAGATAGTTTAATTTTTTCTAGTTAAGGCCTGTGTTTTATTCTGTCAGGATTGACAGTATTTTACATAATTTCTTGTAAATTTTTGCCTTAACTCTTCTTATATATATATATATATATATATATATATATATATATATATATATATATATATTATAGTGTGCTGTGTTTTGGTTTTTCTATAATATACTAGGTCAGAATTAAACTGTTGGTTTATTATAATTATTATTATTCTAGACCTAAATTTTTACACTTAGATTTATATAATGTGTTTCTTTAAGTGTGCTGTGTTTTTGGACATATACTATATATTCAAAATGTCAGAGAAAGCCAAATCAGGCTTTAAGAGATGTCAGTGCGGGCAGAAGATGTCCATTACTGATAACCACTCATCCTGCATCTACTGTCTTGGCCCTCTCCACTTGCAGGAAGACTGTTCCATTTGTCATTCCTTTAGTGGGAGGGTCATGCTGGAAAGACGCAGGAAGTTGGTTGACAGAGGGTTGCTTAAACCCGAATTTCAAGAGGCCCTGGACAAGGCTGAACAAGTATCCAAGTCTTCGAAGGGGTCAAAGTCTTCAAGAGTGTCGGAGCCCAAGTCATCGGCTCTGAGCACCTCTTTCCAGATTCGGACGCTGGCTCCTATGACCTCGGTGCCAGGCATTGAGCGTTTATCTGTGATCGAGACTCAGGTCTTGGAGCCGGTGTCAGTGGTACCACCGCCTTCTATCCTTCACTCAGTGACGGCTTCGGCCCCTTCGACTCGTTCTTCGAGGCTGCTTTCCGACTCCGATGTGGACCGAGTGGTACAGAAGCTTACCCAGTTGGTTTTGAAACTCGAGACTATTCCTCTCCCCTCGACACTTCCTCCTCCGAGACCCGTTGAGTCATCAGAGCTAGGAATCGAAGAACCGATGATCATAGAGCCCTCGGTGCCGAAGCCTCCAGTAGTGCTATCGGCTCTGTTGACCTCGACTTTTTTGGAAGCAGCCGGAGAGTCTCGGAGCCGAAGATCTTTCCTAGGTTCCGGGGGGAACAGTCGAACCGAGATGTCTGTTCCGACTCTTCCCCTCGGTGCCTCGGCTTAGATCAGTTCGGATCCATCCTCGGTGTTGGAGCCCGTGGTCCCGATTCTGGAGAAACTACCTTCTTCGGATCGGGTTGGATCTTCGTATCGGGGCACCAGTGCCTTTGATATCATGAGGAAGGTCTTGTCTGATCAGACACATACATCATCAGTATCTTCTTCTCCTTCCCCAAAAGGTCAGTGTTCTGCTTCTGTACCTTCGGCCCCTACTAAGTGTCGAGACCCAATGCCTCAGACAGCCCCACAGGGCGACCCTGGTTCCTCGGATGCATCCCCAGAAGCCCCCTCTGAGGATGTTCCAAGGAAACGATTGTGCAAGAGGAGGCACATTGATTCCCCCCAGGAATCTCTCACATCTGACACCGATTTAGATGAAGCAGAAGGGTCCCCACGGTCCCCCTCTGAAGATGTCTTGTTTGCGGACATTTTGGAAATCCTGAAACAGAGGGGAGACTGGCAAACCCTTACCCCTTCTGTGGATGAATCGGTCTTGCTGAAGGCATTTGGGGCTCAACCTTCTACCTCCTGGGTGACCCCGCCATTTGACGAACTCATGGATCTAATAGCCTGGAGGGCTTGGGAAACGCCCGATACAGTGGAACCAGTCCCTCGCAAGCCAAACAAATACATGACGGCCTCCCAGGACAAATCTTACCTTACAAAAGGAGTTCCCGTGGATACTATGGTGGTGGCAGCGGCCACTAAGAAGGAGATGTCTGAATCATCTTCCTCTGTCCATCCCCCTAATAAGGATTCTAGGACGATGAACAGATATGGGAAGCGCGTATTTAGTTCTGCGACTTTTTCCATCCGATCGCTCAACTACCTTACGCATTTCACGCGTTTACAGAGAGATCTCATTAAGGAACTGGGAGATACTCTCCAGGGAAACACAGATGCTGCTATCGCCGAGAAAGTGACAGCGCAACTCAACACCCTAAATTCCATAGTGAACTCGTCCATGAGGCTGATTTCTTATGCAGCCGAAGGGTCAAGTAGAGTGGCAGCTTTAGCGATCGCCCTAAGGAGGCAATCCTGATTGCGCTTATGCTCCTTTGCAGAAGCCTTCAAGTCTTCCTTTGCCAACGCCCCCTTTGATGGTGCCTCCTTGTTTGGGCCCAAAGTAAAGGAGACTCTCACGAGGTGTGAACAAGAAGGGAAGACCCTGTCTGCCGTAGGGGTCCATTTTTCTGCCCCATCTAGACCCTACCCCAAAGGGCAATGAGGCAGAAAAATGTGGTTCCGAAAGACTCAGGGATCCTTTCAGCCCACCCAAAGTGAGGCCCCCTCCAGAGGCAGAGGAGGGGGAAGAAATGGAAGACGCCACCCAGCCAGCAGAGGGGGTCCGCAAAATCAGGGCGACAGAGATACTTTGCAGGCCCGACTGTTCTACTCTGCAGGCCCGACTGTCCTACTCTGGAGGCAGTCGGGGGTCGCTTGGCTTTATACCCAGAGGCCTGGCTAAATCTTACATCAGATTCCTGGGTAAAAAGCATAGTTACCAGAGGCTACAACATTCCATTTATCAGAATGCCACCCAACTCCAAAAAGCTCCCAGACGTTCCACCCAGTCTGCGAGACCAGGCAACCGTAGAGATAAGAAGGTTGCTCGAAAACAGAGTCATCCAACCAGTCCCGGCGGACCAAATAGGATCCGGAACTTACTCAAGGTTCTTTTTAGTTCCAAAGAAAACAGGGGACTGGAGGCCAATTTTGGACCTCAGCAAATTAAATGCCTTCGTGAAAAAGGAAAAGTTCCGGATGGTCACGCTACAGTCAATCCTTCCCTTTCTGCAGGAGGGCAACTGGATGTGCTCTATAGATCTCAAAGACGCGTACTACCATATCAAGATGGCCAGGGCGTCCAGAGATCATCTGCGCTTCCGGCTGGGAGCC
This sequence comes from Protopterus annectens, assembly GCF_019279795.1. Taxonomy (NCBI): domain Eukaryota; kingdom Metazoa; phylum Chordata; order Ceratodontiformes; family Protopteridae; genus Protopterus; species Protopterus annectens. The sequence continues at coordinate 976,138,238 of NC_056747.1, forward strand.
AGTCATTTCCAGTTTCGCGCTCTGCCCTTTGGTCTCACCTCAGCCCCCAGGGTGTTCACCAAATGCATGGCAGTAGTAGCGTCTCACTTGAGACAAAGGGGATTCCAGGTGTTTCCTTATCTAGACGACTGGCTCCTATCCGCCACCACCGAATATCGTCTTCTGCAAGCCAGGGTTTACACCATCAGCCTCTGCTCCTCGCTAAGCATAACGGTACATTTTGGAAAGTCTGTCTTATCGCCGTCACAGCGTATCTTATTTATAGGAGCACAGCTAGACACTTCCCTGGCTCGAGTTACTCTCCCCCCACCAAGAGTGTCAGACCTCAGACATCAAATCTCGGTCCTTCTCCAGAGCAAGAGAGTCCCTGCGCGACAAATATTAAGAGTACTAGGCTTAATGGCAGCCTCCCTCATCATAGTTCCCTTAGGCAGGATGCATATGAGGATTCTTCAATGGATGCTATTCGCCCAGTGGTCTTATCGACAGCTTCCACTATCTCACGAAATCTTGATCACGAACTCTTGCAAAAAGGATCTCTTGTGGTGGATACACAGTCAAGATCTAACACTAGGACGACTGTTTGTGTTACCCAGTCCGGTAGCAACTCTAACCACGGACGCTTCCCTGATAGCGTGGGGGGGATTTTTTCAGGGACAAACAGTCCAAGGTCAATGGTCCAACTTGGAGTACAACCTGCACATCAATGTTCTAGAGCTGAGGGCAGTGTTTCTAGCATTGCAACACTTTCACAAGTCCTTACCTCAGGGAACAGTGACAGTTCAGACAGACAACATGTCAGTGGTCTGGTACATAAACAAGCAAGGGGGAACCAGATCTTACCCGTTATGCAGAGAGGCCCTCAGAATTTGGCAATGGGCAAAGTCCACCAGACGCTTTCTGATAGCAACGCACATCCCGGGGACTTCCAACGTAATCACGGACAGGCTGAGCAGAGCCATCCTGTTCCCTCACGAGTGGTCCCTCAAACCTCAAGTGGCGGAGGAGATCTTCCGCAGATGGGGCCAGCCTTGCTGCAACCTGTTTGCATCCCCATCGAATGCCAAATGCAGAAGCTACTTTGCCCTGTTACCCCCTCCGGGGGGTGTCCCCAGGGACGCACTGGTACACGATTGGCCCCCAGGTCTCCTTTATGCCTTTCCTCCTATCCCACTAATTCCCAGGTTCTTGCAGAAAGCCAATCGTCTGGACAGGACCATAATATTGATAGCCCCATTCTGGCCTCGACAAATCTGGTTTCCCTTCCTTCAATCCCATCAAGTGGAGGAACCATGGATGCTGGACCCGGAGCCAGACCTGTTGACACATTCATCAGGAGTTCCTCACACCTTCCTCAAGTCCCTCAAACTGACAGCTTGGCTGCTCCACTTCCCATCTTAGCCAGGTCGGAGTTACTATGCCCTGCAGTACAACAAATTATTGTATCTTCTCACAAACCATCTACAAGGAAATTGTACAACAACAAATGGAACCGTTTTGCGCACTGGGCCTCCAAACAAGGTATAGATCCATTCGGGGCTCCAGTACACAAGATACTAGATTTCCTTACCACACTTTTTCAAGAAGGTGCATCAACGTACACGATAAGGGTACAACTGGCAGCTATATCCAATTTTCATGTTGGCCGGGGAGATAGTTCTCTTATGTCCCACAGGCTTTGTAAAGCTTTTATGAAAGGTACCTTTCACCTCCGTCCCCCCTTTCATAATCCAGTAGCCCCTTGGAATCTTAATCTCATGCTGTCACAACTCATGTTGCCCCCATTCGAACCAGCAGCCACAACCCCGTTAAAATTTCTTTCATGGAAAACACTCTTTCTGGTTGCCATCACTTCCACCAGAAGAGTTTCAGAGTTGCAGGCTCTATCTATCCGACCCCTGTACATGATTTTTCACCCAGATAGAGTAACCTTGCGCACCAATCCGTCCTTCCTTCCGAAGGTTTGTTCGATTCAAAACATCAATCAATCTATCGAACTACCTGCCTTCTTCAAAAACCACTCCAATAAGTTAGAATACACACTGCACAAATTGGACATCCACAGGCAACTGAGATTTTACTTAGGACAAAAGAATACAGAAAGTCAGACCAGCTATTTGTCTCATATGCTGACCGAAGGAAAGGACAGGCAGTAACGAAGGTTACCTTACCCAAATGGCTCTGACTGCATAAATTTTGTATATGCTGAATCGAAACAACTCCCTTTCAAACCCAGAGCTCATTCTACAAGGGCGATCGCTACCTCTTCAGCCCATACCTCTCGTTTGCCTTTAGATATCATTTGTGCAGCGGCAACTTGGGTAAAACCACATACTTTTATCGCCCACTATAAACTAGACAAAAACTCCAGGGACAGGGCGACGTTTGGTTCCACTGTACTCAGGAATGTTCTCTCTTGAGCCACCCAGGAAAATAGGGACGCTACCCGTGTGTAAGAACAAACGGCGAGATTGAACAATTTCACATTAAGAAGTTATGTTCTTACCATAACGTTCCATGTGAATTGTTCATAGGTTCATAGGTAGGTACTAGGCTATCGGCCCAAGGGCATACGTAAGCCTAGCCAACAAGGTTCCCTGGCTTATGCCACCCAAGAAAGTTATTTTCCTGTTCCACTTTCGAGCAGAGACACAGAAGTGATCCCCAGGGTGCATTTCCTATTTCCCATCCACTCATCAAGATTTTTTTTGAAGAGTGCTAATGAAGAACTTTGCTTGACATAGATTGGTAGCCTGTTCCAGAGTATGGGAAGTCTCTGGGATAGGAATCTATCCCTCCAGCATGTCCCGTTTATTGTGGTGACAAGGTTTAGGTCCCTAGAGCCTGTAGCTCGGAGGGATTGGGACTTCCTTAGGTGTAGCATGTCCAACAGCTCTGGGTTTGACACAGCTTTATATGTTAGGCAGAGATCAACTTGGAGTAGGCAATATGCCACGGAGTAAAGCTGGAGTAGGCAATATGCCACGGAGTAAAGCTGGAGTTTTTTGAGACGGTCAGTGTAGGGCATTTGTTTGAGTCCAGTAATCCTCTTTGTGAGGTACTTCTGTGGCCTTTCCAGCTGCTGTAGATGTCTTGTGAGGTACATTCCAAAAGGGGCGTTGTACTCTATAATGGGACCAATGAGTGTCGAGTAAAGGGGAACGATGACCTCTTTTTTCCTGGATGAGAACCCTTTTATGATGAGGTGTGCCACGTAGAAGGACTTCCTGACTACCGTGGCGATGTGACCATCAAAGGAGAGACCACTGTCCTCTCACCTTTGTTCTTACATTCCCCCCCTCCATCCCCCGTCCTGCGGTCTGGGAGAACAGGTTCAACTGAATTCTTGTTCAGTCTTCTCTAGATATTGTTAGCATTCAGCTTATTCTTGTGCATTAGTAATGGCATCTTTTCTCCTCTATTTGAGGGCAGGGTTCCAGACAGTATGTAGTGTTTGTTTCTAAGTGTTCAAGACACAGTTCTAGAGGGATTCTTCTGGTATAGCAAACTAGATCTGAGGGTTAGCACCTGAGGATCATGGGATATTTCTGTGCCTCGAGCTTTCTCGAAGATGCGGAGCTGGTGATGGGCTCTGAACCCGTGTGTAAGAACAAAGGCGAGATGAACCATTCACATGGAACGTTATGGTAAGAACATAACTTCTTATTTGGGGTAGGAGTTTTTAGTTAGGATTGAGGTATGGGCAAAGCCAGTGTAATTTTAGATGAGACTTGAGTGCAGTCTTGAACTGACTGACAGATGGTAAGGAGGTTATGGGGGGAGGGTTGTTCCAAAGTGTAGGTATGGCACAAGGGAATAAGGCTTCACCTGCAGAGTTTTGTGACCAGAAGAATATTTTTGCTGTTGGAGTGTTGGGATCTAGAGGAGCAGTAAGCTTGGAGACGGTTGGGAAGTGATGGGATTTTATGAGGATGGTTTACTAGTTTGTGGGCAAAGGAGAGTTGATTCAGGTGAAGAAGTTGTGGGAGTTCCAGCCAGTGTAGTAATCTGAGTGAGTGGTAGTGGTGGCTGTGGTAGGATTCACCAGTTGCAAAATGTTCTAGCTTATTATAGTAGGTTTCAAGCCTGTTTGAGTCAGACTGTCTAAGGTTGGTTTGCACGGGTGAGGTGTAGAGTAAGATGGATATTAGTTGGGAGTTGGCAATAGAGGTTTTAGTTGTCTTGGTTAGGTATAGTTGTTTCTATAAAGTGCCCCAAGTTTTTTGTGTACTTCTTTATAGTAAGAGAGTTGTGGACATCAAATCTGCGTTTGCTGTCACTCTCCATACCAAGAAATTTGGTGTGAGCTGAAGGGGAGATGATGGTATTGTCTTTGGTAAGGATCTTGAAAGGGGGTATGTGTTTGGTTGGATTTGGAGGGTTGGAAGATAAGTTTGGTCTTGTTAGGATTGAATAAAAGATGGGCATTAGATAGCCAGCTTTCTACTGATGTAAATGATTCTTGTGTGATGTTTTGAAATTCTGGTAGAGTGAGGGCACAGCAGATGAGAGTAGAGTCATCTGCTTATTGTGTGAGGCAAGCATGCTTTGTGGAGGTATGTAGATTGTTGGTGAACAGGGAAAATAGTAGGGGGCCAAGGATGGAGCCTTGCGGGACAGTGAGAGAAATGGGAAGATGAGGTGATAGGGTATCTTTCCAGATGACTGACTGTTGTTGGCTGGTCAGATAGCTTTGGAACCAGTTGGTGGCAGAGTGGGAAACGGAGAGATTAGTGAGAACAGGGAATAGCATTTTGTGTGATACCATGTCAAATTCCTTAGATAGGTCTAGAAATATAGTGCTGGAGAATAATCCATTTTTTTTATGTTGGAGGATAGTGTTGAAAGAGATCAAGGCAGTAGTAGTGCTGTAATATGGTCTGAAGCCATCTTGGGTTTTGGAGAGGAGATTGAGGTGGTTTAGTACCTCAGAGTTGATGGATTTCTCAAGGAACTAGGGGAGTGGGGAGAGGATGGTGATAGGGTGGTAATTGGCAGTGGTGGCTGGTGACTTTAAATCAAAGGGGGGCTGCAGGAGATAGCTGATTGGGTGGGGCCAATGGGAAGGGTTGGGGCCAACTAGAAAGAGGTGGAGCTATGTTAAAAACCTCAAACTGGGACTTTAAATATGCTGCCCTGGGTGCCAAACCTCATTATGAGAGTCCAATCAAGACATAATTAATTGTAGAAGGAAAAAAATATTTCAATGCATTGGCTACATGACAGCTTACTTAATATCTAGATTGAAACAAAAAGGTTGTGAGTCATGAAAAAATAAATTACTTTTTAAATGCATTACTGGAGTGCCAGTCAAAATTAAGTATAAAAAACAAGCAGCACTCAACTCAAACCACTTCTCCTTGCACTGCATTTTTAATTATAATTTATATTTAGCTTTATAAAAGTACCCAGTAACATGCTGAAAGTAGCAATCTCTGTGATACCTCCCACTTGTAAAAATGTTTCTTATCCAAAAAAGACCTGCTGCCTGACAACTATCTACTTGTTTCAAGGGGAAAACATGATCAAAGTAAAAAATAAACAGCAAACAAGAAAGAAGCTCAAGATAAATTGCTTAAAGGATTACTGCACAGGTTATGGACCACACATGATAGATTGGCATTCTGTTTAGTTTATGTGTAAAGCCTGCAAAGATGACTGCAAGTCTCCAACAAATGTAATTAGTGTCTGAAAATACTGTAATCCTGTCTTTTATTACAAATACTGTCATATGCATTTCAATACCCAAGGCTTATACGCTATCTAGTTATGTAAATATTCTCTGAATGGCAACAACAAAAAGGCTTTCAATGTTGGTAATTCTTTAACAGTATGCTTATTAAAGCTTACTTGCATCTTAGTCTCGGACAAGCTTACCTGATGGCCATTAAAGCATTGTTACTTAAACACAGAGCAACAGGCACTGCAACAACATGCATTTTCTGAATAAGAAGCATACATCAATTGTATAAAAATGACAGAAAACCAGAATATTCTGCAAAATCAAGGACAGATGAAAAGTCACTGTATTACTTGTGTCTACCTTGGATGGGGGATACGCTACACACACTGCATAACTGTGCCTTGCCTTACTTAGACACATCTAGAGTCACTACTTGTGGGGTGCAACAAGTATGTCACAATTTGAAATGTCTCTAGCTGGACACATTTGTTATACCTCTCAGCCTCAGAGCAAGAAATCTGGACAAAACCATAAACAGAAGTGGGATGAAGGCCCAAAAGTAAGGACACGATAATGGAATAGTAGGCCTTGCATTAGTATCAATTTTCTGAAGGGTATGAAATCTGAAACTCAAATGTCTGTCATTATTTTCTAATTTCAATCTTTAATGAATTGCCACAAAACCACAATTTTATGAAAAACAGACCAAAAATGTGATGCAAAAATATAAAATAGTCATACAATACAGCTGGGAACCTGTCAAAGAAGGTACACTTTTTTAATAGGGTCTATGTCAAATCTTTGAACGCTGGAAATGTCGAACGTCCTCTGGTCAAGACCATATGTTCAACATTTCATGTTTTTGAAGATTGACTTTTAATGGTGCTGGGCGGTGCAAAATGGAAGAATTTCCTTTTTCTGCACTGAAGTGCGGTCTTGGAGTTGGTATATTTAAGTAGGGGGGTGTGGGGGGTGCAGGGGGCCTTGCCCCTGCTCACACTAAGGTGTTTTTTTTTTTATTATATATTCGAACTTCCAAATGTCGACAACATGGTATTTGACATTTTGGACGTTCGAATATATAACATAGACCCTTTTAATATTAATATTGTTAACTTGAGCAGCTGACAAAATAAGAGAATCTACATGCATTTCTGAAATTAAAAGTAATCTATAACACTGATCATTACAATTATTTATTAGTTATAAACTTTCCACGTTTTCTTCCAAATTTGCTATTTTGTGGAGGGATTATTAGGGGGAGAGCAACAATTTGAGCCAAAATCGACAGTTTTGGATATATCTAATCCTATAAAGCAATTTATTTGCGCATACCTCTCAACCTCTTAATGTGGGAAATCTGGACAAGGCCAAATATATTGGGGGGGACATACAAACAGTACTAAAATTGCTCTTGTATAAACTTAGTTGACAGAACAACAGGTCTTGCTTTAGCATGCATTTTTCTGAAGAGTCTGAAGCCTGAAATTCAATGTCTGTCATTATTTAGTGACTTCATTCCTAAATGATTTGCCAGAAAACTACAAATGTTATGAGGAATAAACCAAAAATCTATTAATTCTGCAAAAATCTGGCAGTTAAGAGGTATAGTTCAGCTGGGGCTGTCTGAGTTTTCTGTCCTTCCTCCCTCTCAAAATCATGGTCGATTGGGGCATCCCCCTGCAGCTATTCCAATGTCCCATTACTTGGCTATTTCTCCCCATTTACCATAAACACTGTAATGTGCATACTGCTTTATTTCTACGATGATTTGGATTTCATTTAAAAGTTTTTACATTTTACAGCACAAACACTAATAGACATCTAAACAAAGCAATGCAGTCTCACAATGAAAATTGAGTTAGTACTGAAACTTCTCTGCTCTTGAAACTCTCATTCATTGAATCAGCATTGAAGCCCACATTCAAAGAAAAGACATATGGCCAGTGGCAGATAAAGATTAACTTTTGGCTGTTTTCAAATCATAGACCCCTTCCACAGGAAACATACATGTTATTTGATACATCTTCCTGATTGTATTAAATTAAGTAGTTAGAGGATGTTTTAAATTTATTGTTTTGAACATTTTTCCAGTAAACAATGAAACGAAATGCATGCGCCAATAATGACAAAACTGCCCAGTTCAGAAGATTTCCCCTCATAAAAGTCGACTCAAACTTCTACAATCATCAGTAAATATGCACAATATCTGCTGAAGTAAAATTCAACTAAATTCCACATTAAAGAGATCTGTATCTAATGAAGAGGTTGCTGCTAGCAAACAACTTTATATTTCATGGTTTCATCTACAAATAAAGTGCCTGTTGCCCTTGAGGAATAACCTGCCTATGTTACATTAAAAAAATGATAAGCTAGTAATATTGCAATAGGGAATGGATGGCAAACTGATAACAGGTTCATCGTTACTAGGTATTTCTGCCAAAGAGGACATTCTCAGGACTGCAGCATCCACCCCCTTTAAAAAGTACAACACTGTACAGTATCAGCAATGCATCTGTATCCTGTGGGACTAGAACCCACAGGCTTCTGCATCAAAAGCAAAAGTACACTACCTGTTATGCTATTAACAATGCAAGCAGACTCAGCGTAAACAGCACTAAACTTCTCTTCAAGCTCTCAGCTCCTTGTAAAATCCACTCAACACTCCACTTTGAAGAACAAGAAATCTGGAAAAAACAAAATTTATTGGGGGGGGGGCAAAAGCCCCAAAACTAGGGACACATTTTAAATATTGCTTGTATAATCTTAAAAAGTTGCTAGAATAAAATGCTATGTTACCACCATGTATTTCACTGTCAAAACTTGAACCCAACACCCTGTGCACTATAGTCAGAGGAGCACACCACTATGCCAAATCAGCTGTTTCTTTAAAGATAAGTAGACTGAAAATTAAATGGCTATCATTTAGTGAATTCAGTTCTCACCATAGCTCTCAACCTCTTAACACAAAACACCTAGACATAGCCAATAATAGGGGAATACAGCTCCCAAACACATTCAGTTCTCACACTGGCTCTCAACCTCTAAGCGCAAAAAACCTGGACAAAGCCAAAAATGGGGGAATACAGCCCCAAAAGTAGGGACAAATTTCAAATATTGATCTTAGAAACAGAAAATTGCTAGAATAAAAGGTTTTGTGTTACCATGTACTTTCTGAAGAATATGAAGTCTGAAATTCAAATGCCTGTCATTTAGTAAATTCAAAATCTAGAAAACCACAAATTTCACAAGGTCAAAAATATGAGGCAAAATTTTCACAAGTGGTGGGTAGGGAATTCAAGCTCTTGCTACCTGCTCCCAAGGTACAGGGTTTGAGTTTAGTCACCAGGTATATTTTCAGAGTTCTTTCTAGCTACCAGGTATATTTAACTGGGCATTTCACACAATCACATACACACACACAACTACCTGAGTAGGTGAGCACATATGCGCAAAGTTCTGGGACTTTTTTTTTTTACAGCTGCAGTCCAATAGCAGGAGCTGCACCTGATAATTGGAAAAATCAGTGGAAGAGCCTCCCTTGTGAAGGGAAATGATGTATGAGATTTTCCACAGAGAGTACATAGTTTTCTGATATGGAATAGTTAATTAGTATGGAAATTGGATAGGCTAAGGTGTCTGCTGCAATTTTTAGGTATTCTGAGGGATGGTTGTCAGCTGTGAGTTTTGTGGGCTTAAGTTTTGTTGGGAGAATTTTTATATAACTGGTGGGTGCAGATGAAAATGCAAAAGAGGGAGGTAGAGAATCAGGATTGGGAGTGAGGGGGTGGATGAGGGTTGTTTGGCTAGGGATAGAATGGTTTCAGTGGAACATTTATTGAAGAAGTTAGCAATACTGGTGGAGAGGGTGGTGGGTGTGGGGGTGTTCGCTTTACCTGGGTGGGGTGTAGAGTTTATTGTTGACAAGAATTGCTTAGGGTTGTAGTGGGAGAAGTTTAGAGTGCTCTGATAGTAATGGGCTTTATCTGTTTTTATTTGTTGTTTGACCTTCTTGTGTAATTCAAGGAATGTTTGCCTAGCAGAGGGGGATTTTATTAGCCACTAGTGATCCCAGACATTGTGTCTCTGATTTTCATTAGTCCCTGGGTGTTTTTTGGAGCCATGGGGAGTTTTTAGGTTTGACTCCGGTGTATCTTAGGGGAGCGTGGGTGTTTAAAATGTTGAGGAAGGTACTATTGAAGAAGTGGACAGCTTCCTCTAGATTGAGGTACTTTAGTGGTGTCCAATTACAGTTTTGGAGAGAGGAGATGGAGTGGGGATTGAATTTTGCTTTGTTGCAGATCTCTATAAATTATGGGATTTGCACTGTTAACATCGTGTTTTAGGAGGAATGTGGGGGAGTGGTCACTGAGGCTGTCAGGTAGACAGCCAGTTAAGTAGGAATGAGGATCTTTAACTAGTATCCATATGTTAACTAGAATCATATTATAATTAACATTTGCAATTTAATTTAAATTATTTGTAAGAGTAACCCCTAAATGTTTAATCTGATTATTACTCCAGTTGAAGCCACCATAAGCGTTATTCAAATTATTGAAATCTTTATTAATAAAGAATTTGTTTTGTCTTGGTTGAGTTTCAGTCCAGAAACATTTTTAAATAGTTCAAAGTGCTTTTAATAATCAGTAAAAAAGATTCAATGTCAAAATAATATGGAGGATATCATCTGCAAATTGTTGGAAGTTAGAGAAATACTGTTCTCTAGTACCAAGCCTAGTATATTTTTATTGAATACAACTAGAGAATAGTTTTGTTGCTAATGCAGGAGAGGGGTAATTTAAAAGTCTGTGAGATGTAAGATCCTATTATGACAGGTCAAAAAGAAGCCGAAAGCAAGTGATTAATAAGAAAATGAATCCAGTAGGGAATTTAAAAGATTCCAAGAAAATCAATTCAATAGGGAATTTATATATTTCCTAAACCTTAATAACATATAGCCATATAATTGAGTCAAAAGCTTTATCTAAGTCCAGACTAATTATAACTATCTTTTATTGGATGAAGCATAATCAATGAAAATGATTATTCTTTTAATTTTATCTTGCATCTGTCTGTGTAAAATAAAACCTGTTCGGTCACCTTCAATCAGATCTGGAAGGAAGTTCTTTAGCCTGTTTGCTGTTACTAACATAAATATTTTGTAATCTATATTTAACAATGAAATAGGCACATAGAAAACGAGAGGATCTTATCTTGTTTCAGTGCAGGTGAAAGTAGAGCATATTTCCAAGAAGTGGACAAGACCAGATGTCTTTGATTTTTCATAAAGACTTTTAAAAATAAGATAAAGCTTCCTGGGGCAAAAGCTTGTATAACTTTGGCATCAGACTGTCATTCAACAGAGACTTATTTTCCTGATTTTATTTAATTTGGTATTTAATTTCCATAATAGAAAATGGTATATTTAATTTTTAATGTTCTCAAATGAATATTTCTTAGATAAGAAAGATTGTACTCCATTACTGTCTTCAAAATTCTCATTAGAGCTGTTTCATTTATCATAGTAAGTTTTAAAACCTTGCAGCTAACTACAGATTAGGTAATACTTATAAAGACTGAAGTTTAACTGATGTAAGCGTATTATGCTATATATAGCTACATGATAAGTGGTGACTCTGAACAATCACTTTATATTTCCTGGTCATTTATTACAGAACTCAAAATTATTTCTCTTTTAACTAACCTATGACATTTAAACAGTGGACTTATTCTTTCATTATTTCACATTAGTCCGTGGTACATTTGTTCAGTCCTACTATTGCTCACATCTACCATACATATACCTATATCACACACTGACTATTTAAGAACAGCAAATAACCTGGCATCTGTTTGAGACAAGTGGTAATATGAATGGGCTATGTCAATTTTATTGGACCAATATACTGTTTTGTAGAAAAGAAAGGCAAGTAATATTGGTGAATATAATACAAGTGAATTATGAACCAGGCTCACAGAAAAAGATGTGATGTTCGAAATACCATAGGAAAATATATGCCCCCATGCTTTCCCTTTAATGAATTTTGAACACATTTCTTGATTGGCCAACAACTGTTTGTCTCCACCAATTACTTCCAGTAACTACCTTATCTTTTATTGGTGAAGTAGAAGCAGGAAATGTCTTATCTAGTAATAGGTGTGCATCACACCAATGATAGTGTGCTTTTTGTGCAGTCTATTGGCTATTCAACAGCAGCAGATTTGGATTTGTTCTACATTGCATCATTGCTTGATAGACATGATCCTCCGAATGTTTTTTTTTTGTCAAAACTGAACATGGCTGAAACTGTGTAAATTATACTTAAGATATCCTGATCTAGCCACATATATTCTTTAATGGCATTTATCAATGGCATTTTTTCATCGACCATTCAGAGAAACAGAGATTTTTGATTGTTTCTTTTATCATTCTGACAGCAATGATCTTGTGATTGTAGACAAAATTATGCTCCTCGCTTAATTTCTGAGGAAGCAGGATTATTTTTTTTGCTAACTATTGCCAACTGATCGGACTTGTGTCATCAATGGTGAAAATATTTTTTAGTTATATGGTTTGGCAGGAGTGAATACCTATTCCATCTTTGGGTGGATAGTTATGACCAATCAGCATTTGATTCCTCCTTTTACCACATACATTTTTATTGGTCAGCTATCTACAGAGCTCATTTTGGATTGGTCTGTAGCATTCTATGAGACCAATCACATTTTAAGATCTCAAACATATTTCTTGATTCATTTAAATGGACAAGAATATACTCTTTTGTGGGTTGTGTAAGGTTTTTTAATACAATGATTGGTTCTGTGCCTTTATTGAAACCAATTACACTGCATTTACATTGTTTCTCTGGCTAAGGTAAGATACAGATTTTTAGAGGTTGGCTTATAAGATTTTGTGCAACCAACAGACATTTGTCTATAATGGATATATATTCAAAGTTTTTAATATTTGAGTTTTTTGTTACTGATTGGATATAGTGATATTTAACTGATCTGAAGAAGAGTTTTAACTCAAAAGTGCTCATCTTTGATTTTTTTTTGTATTTAAGTGTATGTTCCAGGCTGTGGTAGTTGGACTGTTTTTCATTTTGATCTGTGCTGTTTTTGTCCGGTTCCAACTTTTAGCAGTTGTTGCTTTAATTTCTTGTATTTTAATTTATCATAGTAAGTTTTAAAACATGATAAAATAGCCTCAAAATTAGTGAATTTTCTACCATTCTCTGTATAAAAAATGCAATCAATATGATTTGGTCTTGGCAATTTTGTGCTAGTCTGTGATGACTTTTAGGATTAAGACTGTAATTTGATTTTTTTAGGCTGATTTAAATTTTGTTATAGTATCTTTTGATAATCAGCATTTAGTTCCTTTAGTAAGTCTTTATTGCCTTTTAGTATTTTAAGTTTAATGTGTTGAATTCTGCAATTCAAGTAATGCTCTGTCTCTTTCTTTTTGTTTGTTTGTTTCTTTCTTTCTTTCGGCTTTTCCTGGTTAGGGGTCGCCACAGCGGAACTCCGGTCCACTAATGATTGGCAGTAGATTTTTACGTGCTGGCTTGCCAGGCCTAATGCACAGCCTTCAATGAAGGAACGCCCATTCACGCATGTCGACACACAGAAGACGCTCTGAGAATCGAACGGGCAACGTCTAACTGTGAGGTGACAACGCTTTATGGTACCAAAATAACACCCTTCTATATAAATAAGCTTTCAGTGAATTCCACACAATCTTCATGGAAACTTTCTCATCATTCCTAAGAAGGAAATTCTTACTCCAATAGGCATTCCTTAAAATCTTTTAATTTAATAATATAAGCTGGCAATCTGTTAAGAGACTAGCCTCCACTAATAAAAATGAAACAAATAATGGCATGATGAAAGACAGCATATGTTTTTTTTTCTAGCTTAAAAAACTAAATCATTAAAAATGTAAATTATGTCTATTCTAGACTGAGTGATAAATCCATGTGAAGAATGAGTGTAAAGGAGAGACTTCAGAAATTTTTTAGTATTTGTTAAACCCATTGATTTAACAACATTTGAAAAAGCTTTGGCTGTAGCTGATATTCAAGGTTTATCGATGGAACTTGTGTATTTGCAGTCAAGAATACTATTAATATTACTTGCTCAAATGATCGTACTTTTCATATATGTAGTAAATACTGTGACAAAAGGAGGTACTGCCAGCACAACTAGCTGGAATTTTGTAAATAAATTATACATCATTTGTGAATATCAAACTAATTTCTATAAGATACTTGTGTTACAAATGTATTATAACTGTATGTCATGTACATCAAAGTGTTCTGTACAGATGTTTGTGTTGAAAAGGTATTTGTAAAGTGCTTGTGCTTAAAATGTGTCCACAGTGTGCCCTACTGGAAGAGAACAGAAATGTACATCTATTGTAACTGTTTAAATGTATATGTTAACAGAGGAAACTGGAGGGTTAACCTCGGTCCAGCAAACTTTAGAGAAACATCTCAAATTAAATTACTTTACAAGCTACTCAATAAAGAGTCTGTCTCTCAGGTTTTTAATGCAGCTAGAGACACAGAAGGGTTCTGTATTGTCCTTGGAGTGAACTAGTTGCTACTTTTGAAGCATGAGGGAATGCAATTGTTTTAGAACTTCAGCATCTGCCAATGATCTGAGGAAAAGCCCTTGTCTGTATGTTTTTTTACAGGTAGATGCTGAATGCTGCCAACTTCTAGCAATGGGGGTTTTGGCCTGGGAACTAGAAGTCAGATGTCCAGAAATGATGTCATTCTGCAAGCTGTCCCAGCAGTAATATTTTAAATATTAATTTGAGGAGTCTATTAGTGAGAGAGAACATTCTGTATTCAATCTTGGACCTGACCAAAACCATTCACAACATCTGCCTTGCTGTAATGAAGTACATTTCTAGGGAATAGTATAATTCTCTTAGATTCAGCCATGAATATAGTGAAGCTTAGTTCAGATGTTTTCTTTTATTTGTGTGAGCCTGTACTGCAATGTTATTTTAAATATTCCTGTGGTGGTGAACTCTGATGTCACTGTGAATATATATTTAGTTTTACCTTGCTATTTATTATTAAATATATTTAAACCTTTCATTGTGGCTGATCTGTGTAGATATATTTAAGTTTTGAGAGTACTTCCATATTTATTTGGTGACACTGTTTGGGCCAGTCCTAGCAGCCTTGCTCTTGGTGAAACTGCCATTTGTATTAGTATTAATACTACACAGTAAGATTGGACACCCTTTGTTAAGGGGCCTAAAATAGCTGATAAGGTGTGACTAGTGGCAGTGGTAACTACCTTATAATCCGGGGAGAAGGGGACATAGCTAGTGTACTCTATAGCTGTGCCAGTGGGGAGTCTTGTTGGGAATCTGGAGGAAGAGAGAGAAACCAGTCCTGGACTGACTGTGGTCTCTGTGTGCTCTTAAGGGAAATTGCACTTGATGCAGAGAGCTTTATCTGGAAATACTGTGTGTACTTGTCATTCTTTCAGTGAATGTCCCCCGCTATTGCCACTGGTGAGGATTGAGGTTCCTTGATTACTTTTCCAGTGGTGAGTCATCACAAGGACATCCAAGTATTTCTTGAAAAACTTGGTTCCAGTTACCAGGATCTAATACATGTTTGCTAGGGTAAGAATTCTTTTGATATTCAATAACAGCAATACATATCATGCCTTTATCATTGCTAAATGTATCTGTAATTATAGGCATCATTGCTGAGTTTCTGTATAAAGTGATTGAACTCCTTCCTTTGACTTTAAAGCTAGAAGCAGCTAGAACAAAAAATGTAGACTGTTACATTAATATAAATAGCAATTAAAGTTAGATAAAACTTTAATAAGGTGTTTCAGAGGCTGAATATAACTAAAAAATCAAGCTAAACATTTTAAATTCTATATAAATCCATTTGCAGCTTAATTATAGTCACTTCCCAAATTATTTGACATGGTTCCCCATGATTCTAGCAATTCAAAGGATTAATTCACTAGAAACAGGCAGGAAAGTAAGTGCAAACTTTTAAACAGTTTTAGTACATGAGTTATAAAACTTAGAATATGTTATTTTATGGATTCTGTTTTGAAAACAGTTATTAAAATGACATATTAACTCACAGTATGATGCAGTAACAAATGTCAAAAAAGGAAGGTTGCATATAAATTAATAAAATAGATTGTAAATATTAAATAAAACCCAAAGTGTTACAGCTCTTCACTTTGCATCAGTAATAACCTGATGTGAAATATGTTATAAAACATACAAAACAGTATTGTTTAAAAAGACAAATATTTATATAAGTCTTAATACTACCCCAGTATTTATCTACTGTTAAGGAAAACAGTCAAACTGACCCTAGTGTTACCGCAAAAACACGTATAATGCATTTAAATTTAAACTAATCCAGTAAATGTACCAGCACACTAATCCTGCACAGCACTGCAAAACAAACCTAGTATTTAACAAAATAAATATTTTTGGCACACATATTGAACTGGATCAATGACTATTTCAGTACACAGATGTTACACAATATGATAAGTAAATCTATTTCCTATATCAATACAGAAAGAAAAAAATAAAGGGGGAGGTTGAAAAAATATCTCATGTATACTGTATAAGACGCTAAGTAATCAAAGTATCGAACTGTTCAAAACAGAATTAGTTTTGTAAAAATACAAACATTAATGTAATTAAGAGATGTTACCTTAGTACGCTGGAATATTGGTATGACTCCAATGAAAGATTTCATTTAATATTTTATAATTAATTCATAGGTTGGTACTAAACTACATCATCTTGTGGGCCATTTTGAGCCTAGACAAATTTCCCAACACAAAGGCAAAAATCAGACCTTTTATCTTGTGCGTATGAGGTAAACATTTTAACCATTATAACAACTCCCAATCCCCATATTTAAATCAAAAATGAACCAAGGCGAACATTAAGGTAAAGTACTTATTTGCTCCCTAGTTTTTGGCGGGTCTGTACTAGAAAATTGAAGTTTGAAAAGAGCGAACGCTCTTAAATCAGCACAAAATACATGAAACCACAGAAAGTCGAATGTATGGAATGGTGATTTTTTTCCCCAGGGGGGGAAAAAAATTGCTGCTCCAAAAAAAAAAAAAAAAAAAAATCCAAACACAAAATAAAGTTGGGGGCTTTGCCCCTCACAACCCCCTGCTTAAATATATCAACTTGGAAATTGGACCACAATGGAGGAAATGGCAAAGTCTTGACAATGTTCCAGCCTTTCGATATTCTGTGGCTTCACGTATTTGGTGTCGATGTGACAGCGTTCACTCCTTTGAAACATCGACTTTCTAATATAGACCCTTTTTTTGGACTTCAAATTTACAGTCCTTTTTACCAGCCTGTCTTTTTAATGAGGCTGCATTGCATTCCATGTCTTTTGTACTATCCAGAACTTTATTTTTTTAATGAAAGATGCAGCTTCCTCCGGGATCTCAAAAGCTTGCTGACCTTCAGTGAAGAATATTTTGATTCTACCAGGAAAGAGCATATGAGGTTTGATGCCAGCTTTTTAAGGTATTTCACTAACTTATCAAATCCTACATTGTTTTCACCTATTTTTATTTCAGAGTTAGTCCAGGCAGATTTCCAAACTAAAGTCTTTATCTTAAAGGGAGAAGAATTTTTCTAAAACAGATTTACCAAAAGATGGTAGACAGAGATCTTCAAGTCCTTTTGATGCCAAAGGAAAGTGCTTTGGGAAGCCAGGATATCAGAAAGCTTGTCATATTTCCTCCTTCATAGTTATTTGTTATACTATATATTCCTATAGTGTTACTTCCTGACCTGTTCTCCAATTTGTCATTTGTGCCAATTAATGTGTTCTTGTTTAAGAAGAAACTATATATGATTTTCTTCCTTTAATATTCGATCTTTGCAGTCATTCAGAGTCTCAACTGTTTCAGCAATCTGAATGCTATACTGTTTGACTAAACCACTGAATAGTTGAAATTTTCAGTCCTCATTTACAGAGTTTATTTTTAAATCCAAGTTGTGTAACTTGGAAGAGATGCCTTGAATATTATTTAATAGTGATTGTAGCTCCTTCTTTACTGAAGAAACTTGACTGTTTTCCTTAGAATAGTTCATCCTATAAGACCTCTTGGTTATTTGTTTACTTTTAAAGCAGTGTTTTGACAGGAAATTGTAAGAACAAAGAAAAAATTCCCACACAAATTTTGTTCAGAAACACTTTTTTTTTAATCTTTTCCAAACTTGATAGAAAATAACTGCCAGTTGACTGCAGAAAACAGCTGAGGAATTTATATGAAAATTTGACTAAACACACAGTTAAGCTTTCATCCTAAAATCCAGGGACTTTTTCAAAACTAATAACATTCACCTAATACAATCCTTTTAAAATAATCCTGTCGCAAAATGCCCACCCTCTTCAACCATAGTATACCTTGCCGTTTAAAAGCTCCTTAATGCCTCAACCACTCATTGCAGTAGTACCAACATATAAAATGTGCTTATTCAGAAGACACTTACCCCATAACATCAGTGTCGGTAAAAAAAATCAGAAACTTGGCTACATACAGATATTTAAAATAAAAAAAGTACATTTGGTGCAGTAACTAACTTCATACAAACACATGATAACATCCATATTCCTAAAAACATGTATAAAAAGCATTCATAAAAATTTCTTAATATAAATGTGACTTAAGATTCATAGGATTTTAATTTCAAAACACTAGTAATAAATTTCATTTCATTCAACCCAGGGGAGTTATTGGCATTCAACTTAATCTGCTTTTTTAATTCTGCTGACTCAATATGGTTATTCCATGGACCACACCTCTGTTTTTTGAAAAGTCTATCCAAACTCAAAACTAGAAAAAAAAGGATCATTAAATTGTTCAATATGATTATTTAAAGCATTATTATTTTCATGAAAAATATTGTAAATTTCAAATATACGTATGTGTTGTAGGCAATTTGCCCCTGGATGAATACATTTTCAATAATAAAACTCATTCAAGATGTAGAAATATTTACTCCACTTATAGAAACCTCCTCATACATGTCATTGTATAGCAATACATTCATTCTGTCAATATAATCAGATTTGTTCATTATCACCACTTCCCCACCCTTGTCTGGTTTTATTACCCTCATTTTATTGGAGCACAATTTCTTAAGTACCTTGTGCTCAAATATAGTCAGATTGCTTTGCTCTGAATGTTTGGGGCTACTTAATAATTTTCTAAAATCAAATTCCCACAACTTCTCATATAGAACCAGCAAGGGATGAAAACACTGCTTTTGGCATAAAACATCACTAGAAGATGTACACATATTGCTGTCCTTAAAAAAATAGTTTAAATTACATTTCCTTAAAATAGTTTCAAGTTCAACATCATGTCCACTATATTTACTCTTTAAGTAGGAACAAAAATTGGACCCTTTAGATAACAAATTAACCATATGCATAATACTGTCACCATAGTTATACATTTTAAAATTCTCTCTGTCATTCAAAATAATATCACAATTAAACTCCAGTGTTGATATCTGCCCTTCTTAGTCATGTCCTGATTCAAGTTGGATCAACTGAAGTAAAGCTGTAACACTAAAGGTATGGTCTATGTGGCTATGCATCAATGCTGTCCTTGTTTTCATGTAGGCAAGACCATACGTAAATTCAAAAAACAGATTTACGAGCAAATTTACGATATTTTTTGTAAAAATAACAATAATGCTTTATATAAACATATTGAGCAATTTAATCCTTTTTTTCTTTGTTGGGGTTCAGATAGAATTTTTAAAAACTCGAGAGGTGGTCCGTTAAATTACTGTATTGAGTTAGCAGAATTAAAATGTCAGAGTAAGTTGAATCCCAATGATCCCCTAGGTTAAATGAAATAATGTCTATTACTAGTGTTTTGAAATTAAAATCCTATGAATCTTAAGTTACATTTATAGTATTAAGATTTTTTATGAATGTTTTTCATATATGTTTTTAGAAATATAAATGTTATGTGTTTGTATGAAGTTAGTCACTGCACCATTACTAACACTGGTGTTATGGGGGTAAGTGATTTTTGAATAAATGTTTTTATATATTGGTACTACTACTATGAATGGTCGTGGCTTTAGGGAGCTTTTAAATTGCAAGGTATAATATGATTGGTTGAAGAGGGTGGATGTTTTATGGCAGAATTATTTTAAATGGATTGCAGTAGGTGAATTTTATTAGTTCTGAAAAAGTCCCTGGATTTTGGGACGAAAGCACTTATCTGTGTGTTTGGTTAAATTTTCAAATAAATTCCTTGGTTGTCTTCAGCAATCTAGTGGTAATTGTTTTCTATCTTTATCTTTTCCTTAAGTTTTAACTCCAAACAAGAAGACATTACATAAAATTCCATTCAAGAAGTATACAAAATCTGCAGAGCAGATTAATAGTGCTGCTACTCGGTCAACATTTTGGCCACACACCCTAGCATTTGCATTTCCTGAAAAAAGAATGTGGTTAATTAGAAAGTTATATGAAGTGTCAGTGGGAAGAATTAAGGTGGAAGGGCTCCTCTCTGACAATCTGTATTTGAATAGGGGAACCAGGCAGGGATGTTCTCTTTCCTGTGTGCTATTTGCCTTATACGTAGAGCCATTGGCAAAGAAAATAAGTGACTCCCAAATTCAAGGATAAAACTGGTATGTTAATCTGGAAAAATTATTACTTACGGATGATATTATTTTGTACTAAATACATACAGAAAGGATATTTCAGTGTTTTTGAACATTTTGAGGCAGTTTCAATTTTTTTTAGGCTATAAAATAAAGATAAAACAAAGGCTGCAGTTATAAATTATGTTCCCACACATGAACTGGTTCAGCATTACACATATCTAAGTGTTTATATTCACAATTCTATTATGGTAGTAAAGGATATGTGGGAAGAGGCTAAACAAAAGAGAATACAAAAATCTAGAAGTTTGAAGCTCTTCACTGTGGATATGGATGGTAAGGTACACAGAGTAAGAATGTTTTTAGTCTCTTTAATACCATATACAGATCAGGCATATTGTTAACTAGAGGAGACACTATGGACCATCATTAGTAAAAAAAATCAAGGAATTTATTTGGAAGAGAGAGACAAGGGTTAGGTGGGATAAGTTGTTTCTCCCTATAGAACAAGGTGATTTAGTATTACCATATTTGAAGGGATACTTTAGAGCTACATAATTAAGGCTCATGTACATAACACAAGCAAGAGACTGCAAACCAAAGAGGAGAGAAGTGATGATAAAATGAGAGCTCACAAAATAAGGAGAGTAGGATTTTGGATGCAGGCCCTGAAGAAGAAGAAGAATAAATGTGGAATATTATATTTACAAAGTAGCAGAATTTATTTTGAGAATTAAATCAACATGGGCATGAAGAAAGGAGATTTTACCAATAAGAATGTCTGCAAATAGGGTCTTAGAAAATAGGCAGGAGAGGAATGGAATTTACTGGAGAAAATTAGTAAAGAAATTAAGGTATTGAGAGCAAGTAACTAGGGAGGGAAAAGTCATAGAGTTGGGATGAAGCCAAACAGAAGTTTGGACTGCAGATTGGAGACTGCCTTCCCTACAGGGATTGATAAGAGTGTAGGTAAGGAGAAAGAGATAGAGGAGTGTTCATTGAAAGATCAACAGTGGTTGACTTTATAGTCAAGTCTAGAATAGGAAGAAAATGGATAATAAGTAGAGGATATACAATATTATACCATGATCCCCCCAAAACGTGCACGCTGATTGGCCAGCGTGCCCGTTGTAAATCGAGTTATACTAATGGAAAAAAGTCCGGTCGCCCGGACTTTTTTCCATTAGTATAACTCGTTTTTAAAACACTGTCTCGCTATGTTAAATGGGTTTAACATAGCGAGACAGCTTTAAAATAAGCAACGGAGATCTCCGTTGCTTATTTTAAAGCTGTCTCGCTATGTTAAACCCATTTAACATAGCGAATGTTCAAAAAGCAACGGAGAAAGCAAGATCTCCGTTGCTTTTTTTTAGTGTTTCGCTATGTTAAATGAGTTTAACATAGCGAAACAGTTTTAAAATAAGCAACGGAGATGTCCGTTGCTTATTTTAAAACTGTCTCGCTATGTTAAACTCATTTAACATAGCGAAACACTAAAAAAAAAGCAACGGAGATCTTGCTTTCTCCATTGCTTTTGCCCACAGCTCTGATGTACTGCGCAGGCGCGCAGTACATCAGAACTGCCGCGGATGCCAGACATCTGCGGAAGGGCAGTAAACAGGCATTATACTATGCCATTATTTAAGAAAAGTAATAGTTTCTTTTCTTAAATAATGTCATGGTATAATAGCAATAACCCACTTCTGGGTGTGGGTAATGCTAAATTTACCCACGGTTGGCTTTGTTTGGTCCCTCGGGACCAAACCACGCCAACCGTGGGTAAATTTAGCATTACCCACACCCAGGCGTGGGTTATTGCTATAATGCACAATGACTCTAAGAGAAATTAGGAAGAGGTTAGAAAAGACTGTGAAACGGTAATAGAAGGGCATTATACAAAGGAACAGTGGGAAGATATTTGTATGGCTCCCTAAAATGCAACAGAAATCTAAAAGGTTTGTTTTTTTTTTGTTTGTTTTTTGCATGAAAATGTTTTATTTTTATGCCCAAAGTAGACTTCAGGGTTTTTTCCACAGGTAGTCAGCAGTTGTTGGAGGTATGAAGGGAAAGAGACTGGTACTTGGGAACATGTTTACTGAAATATAACAAGACAGCAGATTTTAATTTTGAACTAGGATATAGAACCTGAATTGCCTAGACATACAGAGGCCATAATCAGATTAATGCTGTTGGCTACAAAAAAAATTAAATTACTAGAAAATGAAAATCAAAAGCTAAACCAAATGTAATATAATTATTAAATATCATAAAGGAGATACCAGAATTGGAGGTAGGATCTTTAGAAAAGGGGAAGCAAACTAGATAGAAATAAATGGAATCTGTGGGAACAATACATGTAGAATAATGTCCAGGAAGATTAAGATTAAAAGTTCAGTGAAGGTGGGACTTGAACATTCTAAATAATGTTAATAATTTGTAAGAAAAAATTATATGTATAATGAATGAAAAGAAATCCAGGTAATGCTTTGTTTGCTTTTTTATAACTGTATGTGTACCCAAATCACTGTGTAATGCAAACTTAATAAAGGTGTTAAAAGAACTAAAACAGAAATCATGAGCCTGTTTATAAAAATATAGGTAATACATAAAGTCCTGTTCAGTAGAAACTATTAAAATCAGTGGTAAACACTGTTCTAACACAAAAATAATAAAATGAATAAATAGGAATATATTTGATGCTTGAAATAACGTACTCTAGGATTAGGAAACTGCTACAGATGTTTAAACTTGTTCTCTGAATGTACTTACTGTACATTTTTATTTTATTTATTTAACATTTGTTGACCAGAAGTCTGACTAGGACAGAGCCTATTTTCAGCAGAGGCCTTGGGAGAAATGTTCTAGATGCATGTCTTTGGAATGTGGGAGGAAAATGGAGTACCCAGAGGAAACCCATGCAAACACAGGGAGGCTATGCAGACTCTACACAGAAGGCACCCCAGCTGAGAATCAAACTAGAGAATCTCTTGCTGTGAGGTGGCAATGTTAACCGCTGCATCACTGCACCACCCAAGATATTTTATCATCTATCAAATCCCAACATACCCCATACAAGTTGTATGTTTTAGGAAGAAAATAGCCTTACATGTAGTGGTACAGCTTCTGGGAAATTTTGTAGCATAGTCCAGTATTACTAGTATCCATTGCTAATATTAACTAATGAGCTCATAGTGGCCATAGCAGTATGTTCTAATGGCACCTCCATCATAGGCATTGGATTCTGGTATGATGTACAGTGTTATAACATTCTGGGCAGAAAGCACAGTGATTTACTGTGCCTTTCATTATGCCTGGACAATAAAATCTGGCTAATACCCTTGCCTTAGTTTTGTCCTTTCCAGTTATCTCTTAAAACACCTGTGTATTTCATTATTCTTGGGTAATAACGTCTGGATAATAATCTTGCCCTAGGTTTCTCCACTCCATGTGATTTCCTACAACAGCTATGACCTATTTTCCTAACAAATGCCTTATAAAGTTTTGCTAAGAATTCATGTAGAAGTTCCACCCTATCTTTACTTACTCTATAAAACAGGGTTGGCTCGTGTTATTGGGCTGTAGGACTGCAGCCCCCCCCCCCATGAGCTGTAAACCAAAAAGAAAATATAAAATAAAAAAAAAATACAAAAATAAAACAAGTCGCGGAACACCAAGCATGCATGGCATTTCCAGACTGCTGGTGAACCAGTCTGGAGCATGTGCACAGAATCCAGACTGTCTCACCAGCAGTCCGGATTAGGAAGAGCACATTCAGCAGCACTATAAGGCTATGTAGTTACAACTGCATAGACTTAAAGGACTGGTTCACCAGCAGTCTGGATTAGGAAGAGAGCATACAGCAGCACTATCCCAGAAGTTTATGCAGTTACAACTGCATAGACATGAAGGGGGATCGGACTGCAACATCCACAGGCTCTGCTCTTGTGGGAAGGACTTCTTGCTCTCATCACTGGCTTTGGATGGATTGGCTAGATGGATCAAGTTGGATGCATTTTACAGACTTTGAGGTAAGGAATACAACAGACTTTACTAAGGGTGTGTGTGTACAACGGACTTGTCTAAGGGTGTGTTTATGTACAATGGACTTGACTAAGTGTGTGTGTACAACAGACTTTACTAGGTGTGTGTGTATACAACAGACTTTAATAAGTGTGTACAGTGAACTTTGCTAGGTGTGTGTGTGTATATATACAACGGACTTTACTAAGTGTGTACAATGAATTTTACTAGGTGTGTGTGTGTGTGTGTGTGTGTGTGTGTGTGTGTGTGTGTGTACAAATGACTTTACTAGGTGTGTGTGTGTGTGTGTGTGTGTGTGTGTGTGTGAGAGAGAGAGAGAGAGAAAATGCCCCAGTTGCTCTATGGTGGTGGACAGAGAACAGGCTTGGACCCAGTTGGCAAGAGCCTGAATTCCCTACCCACCACCATTTGTAAAAAATTTGCAGATTTTTCCCTTGTATTTATTCTGTTCTGTTCCTCATAAAATTTGTGGTTTCTGTATTTTTGTGTCCTTACAAAGTCAGTGGTACAGTTGTGGCATTGTTGCCTGATGGCTACAGGTTCTCTGGTTTGATTCTTGGGTGAGGTGCCTTCTGTGTGGAGTCTGCATGTCCTCCCTGTGTTTATGTGGGTTTTCTCTGAGTGCTCTGGTATCCTCCCATCTTACAAAGACATGTGCCTAGAGTGTTTCTTCCTGGGCCTCTGCTGAAAATTGGCTTTTGCTCCAAGTGACACTTTCCTGGTTAACAAATGTTAAATAAAAATGACAAGCATTTGAATTTCAGACTTCATATTCTTCGGAAAGTACATGGTAACACAAAACCTTTTATTCTAGTAATTTTCTAAGTTTATAAGATGGATATTTGAAATCTGTCCCTATTTTTGGAACTATATTCCCCCATTATTGGCTTCATCCAGGTTTTATGTGCTAAGGTTGAGACCTATGGTAAGAACTGAATTCACTGAATATGTTTGGGGGCTGTATTCCCCCATTATTGGCTTTGTTCAGGTGTTTTGTGCTAAGAGATTGAGAGCTATGGTGAGAACTGAATTCACTGAATATGTTTGGGGGCTGTATTCCCCCATTATTGGCTTTGTGCTAAGAGATTGACAGCTATGATGAGAACTGAATTTACTAAATGGTAGCCATTTAAGTTTCAGTCTTCCTCTCTTTCACAAAACAGCTGATTTGGCATAGTGGTATGTTGCTCTGACTGTTTTGCACAGGATCCTGGGTTCAAGACTTGGCAGTGAAATGTATGGTGGTAACATAGCATTTTATTCTAGCAACTTTCCAACATTATACAAGCAATGTTTAAAATGTGTCTCCCCTCCAATACATTTTGGCTTTTTCCAGATTTCTTGTGCTGCAAAGTTCAGAGATACAGCTGCGTGTTAAGTAGATTTTACAAGGAGCTGAGAGCTGCAGGGGAGCAAAAGTCAAGTGCTGCTTATGCTGAGTCTGCTTGCATTGTTAATAGCACAACAGGTAGTCTACTTGCTTTTGATGCAGAAGGCTGTGGGCTCTACTCCCACAGTAGGTAGATGCATTGCTGATAGTGTACTGTGTTGCAAAGGGGGTAGATGCTGCACTCCTTTTTGGTGAAGATACCTAGTAACTATGAATGTGTTATCAGTTTGCCATCCATTCCCTATTGAAATATTACTAGCGTATCATTTTCTTACTGTAACATAGGCAATTTATTCCTCAAGGGCAACAGGCACTTTATTTGTAGATAAAACAATGAAATATAAAGGTGCTTGCTAGCAGCAACCTCTTCATTAGTTACAGATCTCTTTAATGTGAAATTATTTAGATGACTTTTACTTCTTCAGAGATTGTGTTTATTTACTGATACTGGTGGACTGTAGAAGTTTGAGTAAACTTTTATGATGGAAATGTTCTAAATTGGGCAGTTTTGTCATTATTGGTGCATACATTTTGTTTCATTGTTTACTAGAAAAATATTCAAAAATTTAAAACGCCCTCTAAACCTGTACTGTATTGTACAAGGAATATAATTTAATACAATGAGGAAGGTTATGAAAGAGCATGTGTATGTTTTGTGTGCAAGGGGCCTATGATTTGAAAACAGCCCAAACCCAAAGTTAATCTTTATCTGTCACTGGCAAAATGTTTTTTTTTTTTTATTTGAATGTGGGTTTCAATGAATGTGAGTTTCAAGGGCAGAGAAGTTTTAATGCCAAATCTGTTTTCATTGTGAGACTGCATTGCTTTGTTTAGCAGATATCTATTAGTGTTTGCTCTGTAAAATGCAAAATGAAACTTTCAAATGAAGTCCAAATCATTGCAGAAGTAAAGCAGCATGCACATTAGTGTTTATGGTAAATGGGATGAAATAGCCAAGTAATGGTTCATTGGAATGGCTGCTGGGAGCGGCTGAACTATACCTCTCATCTGTCCAGATTTTTGCAGAATGAATATATTTTTGATTCTCATTTTTGGTTTGTACCTCATAAAATGTTTGGTTTTCTGGCAAGTCATTTAGGAATTAATTCACTAAATAATGACAGACACTGAGTTTCAGACTTCAGAACCTCGATACATGCTAAAGCAAGACTTGTTATTCTATCAACTGTCTCAGTTTATATAAGAGCAATTATTAGTACTTTTTATATGTTCCCCCAATATATTTGGCCTTGCCCAGATTTCCTTCATTAACAACTTGAGAGGTATGTGCAAATAAATTGCTTTATAGAATTAGGCAATCCAAACCTCTCAACTGTCCCTGATTTTGGCTCAAAATGTTGCTCTTCCCATAATAATCCCTCTGCAACATGGCAATTTTAGAAGAAAATGTGACGGGTTTACAATTAATAACTGTAATAATCAGAGTAATTACTTTTATTTCAGAAATGCATGTAGATTCTTTTATTTTGTCAGCTGCTCAAGTTAGCAGTACTAATATTAAAAAAGTGTCCCTTCTTTGACAGGTTCCCAGATATTGTGTGGCTATTTTATATTTTTGCATCATATTTTTGGTCTGTTTTTTATACAATTGTGTTTTTTTGGCAAATTAGTGGCAAATCGTTAAAAGACTGAAGTTAGAAAATAATGACAGATATTTGAGTTTCAGATTTCATACCCTTCAGAAAATGCATACTAATGCAAGACCTACTATTCTATTATCTTTCTATGTTTATAAGAGCAATATTTAAAATTTGTCCTTATTTTTGGGCCTTTGTCCCACTTCTATGTATGGCTTTGTCCAAAATTTTTGCTCTGAGGTTGAGAGATATGACAAATATGTCAGGCCCATCACAGTCAGCCAGAGACATTTCAAATTGTGACATATTTGTTGCACCCCACTCCCCCATGTAGTGACTCTGGATGTGTCCAAGCAAGGCAAGGAAATGCTGTGCAGTGTAAATGTGCAGAGCATCACCCCCATCCAAAGTAGACACAAATACTACAGTGGCTTTTCATCTTTCCTTGATTTTGCAGAATGTTCTGTTTTCTGTCATATTTTTATACTATTGATTTATGCTTATTATTCATAATGTGCCTTTTGCTCTGTGTTTTAAGTAGCAATGTTTTAATGACCGTCAGGTAAGCTTGTCTGAGATTGTAAGATGCAAGTAAGCTTTAATAAGCATACTGCTAAAGAACTGCCAACATTGAAAGCCTTTCTGTTGTTGCCATGCAGAGAATATTTACATAACTAGATAACGTATAAGCATTGGGTATTGAAATGCATATGACAGTATTTGTAATAAAGGACAGGATTACATGATTTTAGGAAGCTCATTACATTTGTTGGAGACTTGCAGTCATCTTTGTAGGCTTTACCTGCAAACTAAACAGAATGCTAATCTATCGTGTGTGGTCCATAACCTGTGCAGTAATCCTTTTAGCAATTTATCTTGAGCTTGTTTCTTGTTTGCTTTACTTTGATCATGTTTTCCCCATGAAACAAGTAGATAGTTGGATAAGAAACATTTTTACAAGTGGGGGTATCACAAAGATTGCTACTTTCAGCATGTTACTTGGTACTTTAGTAAAGCTGAATATAAATTATAATTAGAACTGCAGTGCAAGAGGAAGCTGTTTGAGTTGAGTACTGCTTGTTTTTCTTATACTTGATTTTGGCTGGCACTTCAGTAATGTATTTAAAAAGTAATTTATTTTTTCATGCCTCACAACCTTTTTGTTTCCATCTAGATATTAAGTAAACTGTCATGCAGCCAATGCATTGAAATATTTTTTTCTACACTTCATTTTGTCTTGATTGGACTCTCGTAATGATGGTTTGGCACCCAGGGCAGCATATTTAATTAAAGTTACAGTTTTTGTGGTTTTGAGTATAGCTCCTCCCCTTTCTAGTTGGCCACATCCATTCAGCTGTCCCCCTGCAGCTCCCCTTTGATTTGAAGTCACCAGTCGCCACTGCTGTATAGTAGGTTGTGTTTTAAATCCAAACATGGAAAAGTAATGGGAACATCTTGCTCACGCTCATCCCCTAATCTCTTGCCCTACTTCAAGTATTAATTTTCCAACTGTGCTTTTTAAAGTTTGCGTCCTGCATGCAAGTCCACTACTTCACGATTGCTTTCTAACTTGTATTGAGTTGGAAGATAGAGCTTCATTTCCCAAAATGCTAGCACTGAAGCTTTTTCTGTGTCTTGCCCTTTAAAGGGCAGGTTTAGATTACAGTCTCCTTCTGATTTAACTTTTGTGCTATCTGAGCAAACTTCTTGTGAATTCCCTTTTATGTTACCCTTTGACAAAAGTGGATTTAGAACTCTGCATTTTCTTACATATTTTGCTTTTAGTACTTTCTACCATTTCTTTGCTCTGAGGGTCTTCACTTAAGTGCCCTTCTAAATCTGTCTACTGCTAGAATTTCTGACATTTTCATTTTACAATTACTGTCAGTTTCATGCCACAATTTTAAAAGCCCTTAACGTTTAATGCTGATAAACCAGAAATAAAAGTAAGTTGTAAAATTTTAAAGCTTACATTTTAGGTGTTATCCAAGCTGTAACCAGCAGTTTTTTTTAAGTTTTTCATAGTCATTATAATCATTCCCTTCCTTACCTATTTAGGTTTTTAGAGCTTCCCCTTTCAAATAAGAAGGAAGTATTCCAGGACATTCCATTTGTTATGATTTTTGGTTGGCATATTCTGATACCATCAGATATTGCTTGATCTCTTATGCAGTCACATTTCTTTGGTGAGCTGTCATGCTAACCAGTCTTACCAACTGCTGCTGCAGCAGATGTATTAGCTTCTGGTCAGTCTTTTTCTTGGATTCCACTTAGGGTTTTAACAAACTTCTCCATGGTTAAATGTAAAAGAAGGCAAATCAGAAAACAGGACAGCAAAGAAAGCTAAGTACCTACTATAATTATAAATCCATGTTGTCTTCTAACACCACAGGTTAAGAAGGATGCAAGCAGATCTGACTTCAATACAGTGCTGACATGCTCAGAATCTTCAGTCCAGGAGCTCTGACTCCTCCACACATAACTCCCCGCTCTAACTCCCTCTCCTCAGATCCAGTTTACCTCCTAAAAACTCTTAGCACCGTAGCCCAAGGGAAAGGAAACAGTATATGCAGGAAAATGCCAAGGGCAGCATAAGGGCCCTCTTACACATAGCTTTTATGCCAACCTACAAGGCCAGTCAGCAGCAACAATCTGAAGGTGACAATTTCAAGAGGGCATGGAGGGCAGCGGTGACAGTTGTGAGCGGCATTAAAGGGAGGAATGATTGAGAAGGATGGAAGAAGACAACATGGATCTATCATTATGGTAGGTGCATAGTTCTTGTATACAATATTGTCTTTTTGTCCATCTTGACCTGTGGGACAGAGCCCCCAGCTAGTAACCCTAGAATGGCCCTAGAAGAAAACACTCTGGAAAATGGTGGAACCAAAGGAAGCTGTAGACTTAGACTGGATGTCCAGTTTGTAATGGGACACAAAGGTATGAGTGTTGGACCAAGTAGCTGCCTCTCAAATGTTATCAATAGAAGCCTGAGTGAAAAAAGCAGCTGAGGTAGCAGCTGCTCTGGTAGAATGAGCTCTAGGCTTAACAGCCAAAGACATTTCTTTCTGTGAGTATGCAAACGACATACAATTGGAAGGCCATCTGGCTAAAGTTGCTTTGGCAGCAAGCTTGGCAAGTAGAGTTTTGGAAAAGGAAACAAAAAGCTGGCTAGATTTCTGGAAGCTTTTGGTTCTGTCCAAACAGAATATCACTTGTCTATGGACATCCAAACACAACAAATATTCTTCCATGTTAACTTGGAAAGAAAACAAGTAAATGAATTGGCTGAATTAAATCTGACTCATAAGTAACCTTAGGCAAAAATGAAGGATTAGTCTTTAAGGAAATTCTGTCTTTATGATCACCAAATGAGGGAAAAAAAGAAGAAAGTGCTTGAAACTCAGTCTTTTAGCTGATGTAACAGCTACCAGAAAAAAAAAGTCTTCCATGTGAAAAGTTTTAAGGTCACCATGGATGCTGGTTCAAAAGGAAGTCTTATGAGCACTTGAAAAACAGATTGACATACCAAGGATGAACCAAATCATGAATGGGAGGACACAATAAAAAGGTACTTATCAAAAAGGCCTTGCACAGCTTAAGAGCTGCCACAGGCATATTTATTCATGCCAGTATGAAAGTTTGAAATGGCAGCTAGCTACTTTAATGGTAGCATAACTAAGACCAGAATGAAAAAGAACCAGCCAAAAAATCCGGATGGCATCCAAAGGTGCAGAAAAAGGGCCTAACCTCCTGGAAAATGTCCAAATGGAAAACCTGTTCCACTTAATGGTATAAATGTACCTGGTTGAAGGCTTCTGGGAGGAAGAAAGGATATGAATAACTTTGTCAGAGAGCTTGGGATCTCTGACCATCAACAGAACTCGAGAAACCATGCAGTTAATTTTTAGGAGTGAAAGTTTGGGTGAGGATGGCCAGAGGGATGGAAAATTACTGACTCCAGATGGTGAGGTCAAAGGAAGGAGAACCAAACTTGGGGCCACAAAGGCCCTGTAAGGATGACAGTTGCTCTGCAATGGGCTGCTTTTTGAAGAAATGTGACTGAGAGGAGTCAAGAGGATAGAGATATAGCAGACCTAAGGGCCAAGCATAAAGAAAGGTGTCCCTTGGTGACTGTCACACTAGTGGGATCAAGGCATAGAAACTGCTGAATTTTGTGTTGGATGGAGATGCAAACAGATTATAACAGGGGCTGTCCCAGTGGCTAAAGATCTGGGCCAATATCTCCAGATGTGGGGACCACCCACGAGGCAGAACAATGTGTCTGCTGAGACTGTGCACTAAGATGCTGGGATTTTCCTGAGATGAGTGTTGCAATCAGAAACCATTGAGAAAACATCAACCATTACCAGACTATACTGGCCTCTCAACACAGAGATAGGACAGAGTTCCTCCTTGCTTGTTCAGGTACCATTCCACAGATGTATTGTTAGTCTGGATGGCGATCACACCCTTGGGAGAAAAAAGGTCCTGAAAAGCCTGCAATGTTAGGAGGATCTCTCTCATCTTCAAGATGTTGATGTATAGATTGGCCTAAAAATGAGACAAGGTGCCCTGGAAAGTCTTCCCTTGAAATGCTTCCCCACCCTAGAAGGGAAACATCCATGGTCACCATGGCCTGGGAATGAGGCAGAGCAAAAGCACCGCCTGCTGTGACTAAAGGAGATTCCAGCCATCACCAAATGTGGTGAGAACATACATTTGTTAGAGAAACTGGAAAGTTCATTGGAAGAGGCACATAAGAGCACTGAACAGCCAGTGTCTACTGCAGTACCTTCATGTAAAACCTTGCCAATGGAGCTAGACAGAAGCAGCTATAAGTCCAAGATGGACTGCAGCTGATGATGGTTTGTGAACCTGGAGGATGTGAGAAGCTTGGAAATAGAGAATTCAGTCTTGATGATGGTAGTTTGACTGTCTGAATGACTGTATCCAAAGAGCATCCAATAAATTCCAGAACTTGAAATGGTTCCCAGCTGGACTTTTTGTAATTCACTGTTATGCCCAAGGACAGACAGACAGAGCTAGAGCAAGGAATCTTAAGCCTTGATTACAGATGCTGTGGTGGAAGCAGTTAGGAGCCAATTGTCCAGGTAGGGAAAAACCTGGAACCCTTGCAGGTTGAGCCAGACTGCCATTCGTTTGGTGAACACCTGGGAGCTGAGACCAAAGGTCACAGCCCAAAAGTGATAATGACAGGCTCCCAGCTGAAAGTGCAAGAATCTCTTGGAATACCTCACTACCTTTATATAATACTAGGCATCCTTTTTTATGTAAGGCATCCAAAAGTCTGCTGACCACATCCAGTATTTCATCAGAAGAGGTAGAATGGACTGCACTGTGACCCTCCAGAATCTGATCTGTTTGATAAAGCATTTCAACTTGCTGGGATCTAAAATGTTTTTTTTTCCCTTTGTTACCAAAAAGAATCTTAAATAGATCTTGCATTCTTGTTGGTCTGGTGTGGCATCTTGGATGACTTGGTTGAGAAGAAGTCTTTAGATTTTCACTGCTGCCTCCTTTCATTGGCAGGATGGCATGTCTGATCAGTTTTTTTGTGGGTATTGTATAACCTCTGGACATGACTGTTGACATCCTTGCATCTGACATGATGGCCTCCCATGCTTTTGGATAGAGAGTGAAACACCCCCCTGACTGCCTCCAGAGTACAACAGTGATGGAAAGGCTTCCCTGAGAAAGCCTGATGGAAGCCATGGTTCTGTGGACTGCCCCTGCCCCATGGGTACTGTCCATCATAGTTACCCTCCCTGCTGCAGAGGGAACCATCAGTAGGGGCATTCTGGAAAGGCTGCTGCAATTTTTGTAAAAAAGATGCTTTCCCCCTTCCAGTTCCTGCAGAAGGACCTTTGTCTTCCTGTCCTGCTCGATCTTACTCAGAGGCCAAAAAAGTGAAGGACTATCAAACAGAGCTTTAACAAAGGTTGCCTTGAAGTAATCCTCAGATTTGCATAAGCATATTTAGAGTAATCCATTTGATTTTTCCAGTCACAGTACATTTTTATTTGGTACTCTAAGATTTAAAAGTGAGATGGTCAACTTGGCTGGATGACTGACTATAAACCCTAGGGATGCATTTTTAAGGTTCTTCCTAGTGACCCCCCCCCCAAGCATCTAACATTGCCTGTTGATATTTACATTAAAATTGCAAAGCCAAGCTACATATATGCTACTGAGAGATTTCACTTTAAAGTTTTCATGATGGTCAATACAACTGCATTAATACTTGACCTCTGTCTTGCACAGCAAAACAGATAAATGTTCATAGAAAATTTTGTTTATATTGTCATAATTTTCATACTTCTGTAAATATGCAAGCAGAAGGTACAGTTATGTACACTTACCATAAATGTAGATGTTCGAATGTATTCACTGTTGCAGTCATCACACTTGGGTTATCCTGCCAGGGGTAGCCCTCAGTCAGCTCGAATACCAGAGGTTAGTATTTCTGCCTCAGATGCTGTCACTCCAGGACTGACATCAGGTCATCAGTGGTATAAAATCAGGCAGTCGACCCCATTACATTAGTTTTTCTTGCCCCAAATGTCAGGAGCCCCCAAATATGGAGCTAGGTTATGGTGGAAGAACACCACCAGTAGAAAGTAAATACCAAAATTTCATTGTAAGCAGTGAGGAAGAGGGAGAGGGAGAGAGAGAGAGAAAGAAGGGGGGTGGAGGGTGGGAAACCAGGACTGCAACAGTGAATACACTCGAACATCTACATTTATGGTAAGTGTGCACAACTGTACTATGTTCTTTGTGTTTCACTGTTGCAGTCATCACATTTGGGTTGATTCCCAAAGCTGAAGAAAAGGGTGAAGGCAGTCAAGAAGACTGAAGGCTGGCTAGGATGCCCTGCAAGACTGCGGTTGCAAAGCCTGTCCTGGATTTGGAGAAGACAGACAGGTGGTAATGCTTGGTGAAGGTATGAACAGAAGTCCATGTTGCAGCCTCCAGGATGTCCCTGGTAGGGACCCCTCTGAGAAAGGCTGTAGAGGTTGCCCTGGTTGGAATGCGTTCTGACCTCCTTAGGGGTGGTTTCCCATGGTGTTTGTAGCAGAAATAGATGCATTGTGCTATCCATTTGGAGATTGTTTGGATATGGCCTTGCCCTCTGCCCCTGCTGCAAAGCTGACTAGCAATTGGTCAGGTTTCCTAAAAGATTTAGTCCTATCCAGGTAGAATCTGAGCACATCTAGAGAATGCAGAATCCTTTCCCCTTGTTTTGTGGGTTAGGGAAAAAGGTGGACAAATGAATTGATTGAGAGCCACACTGGACACCACTTTAGGCATGAAAGTTGGGTTAGTCCTGAGGGAGACCCTGTCATCATGGAAAATGATGAAGGGCTCTACAGCCATGAGAGCTTGTAGCTCTGAAACTCTTCTAGCTGAAGTGATGACCAAAAGCAAGGCTGGTTTCCGAGAGGAATTTTAACTCTGCTGAAGCTGCAGGCTCAAAGGGGGGTATTGTGAGGTTTTTCAACACAAAGTTAAGGTCTCAAGCTGGGGTAGGAGCTCTTCTGGGTGGCCTTAAATTGTTAGACCCTCTTAGGAACTGTTTGATGAGAGGGTGAGAGAAGAGAGGTGGCTCTGTGCTGTAATGAGCAGAGATGGCAGAGGCATGAATTTTAATAGAAGAGAAGGAAAGGCCCCTGTGTAGTAGGTCTGCTAGGTAATCCAGGATGAGTGGTAGGGAGGGCTGTTGGATCCAGGTGCAATATCTTTTCAACTTGTCAGCATAGGATTTCCTAGTGCTGGGGTGTCTGGCCTCACGTAAAACATCCAGGACTTGTTTGCTTTGGCTGGCAGCTGGAGGAGAGGTCAGGAAATAAGCCAGGCTGCCAGGTTCAGGGTCTGCAATTGTGGATGCATGAATTCTCCATTCTTCTGGGTCAGGAGTGTTGGGATCTGAGGTAGGTGCCATAGTGGCAGGTGTGACAGGCTGCACAGCAGTGGGTACTAGTGCTGGTGTGGCCAGTCTGGGGCAATCAACATTGCCCTTGGTTTTTCCTCCCTTATTTTGAGCAGTACCCTTGAAATTAGAGCGGGAAATGAATAGCTCAAGAGGTTTACCCATTGGAAGGATATAGTATCTATCCACTTTCCAGGCCTTGCTGTGAGGTTCCCTGTTGCAGAATTTGCTGAGCTGGTAATTGTTGTGGGAGACAAAGAGGTCCACCTTCGGAGTGCCCAATTTCTGGGTTACAAGGCTGAAGGTTTTGTAGTCTAGTTGCCACTCGTGTGGGTCTAGCATGTTTCTGCTTAAGTTGTCTGCCAGTGAGTTTTGGGAGCCTGGCAGCAACTGTGCTAGCAGGTGAATTTGCATGGCTGAAGCCATGTGCCAAAGGGTTATGGCGAGCCTGCAGAGAGGATAAGAGTGAGTTCCTCCCTGGTTGTTGATATACCACATCACTGTGGTGTTGTCTGTTTTGATCACTAGAGGCCCCAGGGAGAGTAGGAGTCTGAAAGCTGTCAGAACATGCTGGACAGCTGGCAACTCTTTTTTGTTGATGTGCAGATGTATTTGATTTGGGCTCCAATGAGCCTGAATGCACCTGCCGTCCTGGTGTGCACCCCAGGCATAATCTGATGCATCTGTGGTTAGGGTCTGGGGTTGTGAGAAAGGAAGACCCTTGTTGTGGTTGCATGCTGCTACCCACCAAAGAAAATCTTTCCTTAGACAGGGTATTATAGGTATGATAGTTTCCAGGTCCTGAGAGTGTTGACACCAAAGGCTTTTTAGGTACCATTGTAGTTCCTCATATACAGTCTGGTGGGTCTATATTATTATTATGATTTATCGACCCCATGTAAGTGAAAGCTTATAAACTTGAAACTTAGAACAGCAATTTTTTTCCATGGGAAAAAAAATCACTGCTCAAAAAAAAAACAAACAAAAAAAACCCACTTAAAACATAACATAAAGTACACCCCACCCCCCAACATGGGGGGGGGGGCTGTGCCTCCCACACCCCCCCCTATTTAAATATACTAACTCCGAGATTGCATTACAGTGATGAAACGGCAAAGTAACTGATGCGGCCAAGCGATTTCTTTCCCAGGGAAATAATTTGCTTATATGCTGCTTCGTCATTTTGCCTTTTTGTCTTTTCAAGTTCAACCAAGACGCATTTGAAAGAATGCATCTTCAGTCATCTAACAGGAACCCCAGTCTGGCCTATGGAATGAGTAGAATGCAGGATGCTATGAACCCATAGAGCTTGCAGGATTTTCCTTGCAGATAACTGGGTTCTGGTGGCTAGTTGAGAGAAGTAGCCTGTCAGGTAGGCTTATTCTGGAGTAAGGAATGCCATCTGGGAGGCTGTGTCCAGGATTGCTCCCAGGAATACAATTTTTTGACTGGGGACTAGTTTGGATTTCTTTTCATTTATAGTATACCCCAGGGAGGTCAGTAGGTCTTTTACAAAGGTCAGGTGCTGCAACAGTTTTTCCTGACTACCTGAATCAGGCAGTCATCTAAGTAGGGGTTAATTTGAATATTCCTTTGTCTGCAAAAAACAATGGCTGGAGCCAGGCATTTTGTAAAAACTCTGGGTGCAGTGGCTAAGTCAAAGGGAAGCGCAGAGAACTGTAAGTGCATAGATCCTGCCCTGAAACGTAGATATTTCCTGCAATAATTATTGGGATGTATAGGTATGCCTCTTTTAGGTTTAGGGTGGCTAACCAAGCATCCTTGGAAAGCATAGGAAGAAGCTGCTGGAGGGTGAGCATTTTGAATTTTGGTTATCACCAGGAAGGTGTTTAGAATTGACAGATCAAGGATTGGGCACCAGGTGCCCTTTTTTCTGGGTATCAGGAAAAGTCTGGCATAGAAACCTTGGCCTATCTGATCTGCAGGAACAGGCTGTATTGCCCTCATGGAGAGCAGGGAATTTACCTTTTTGGCCTCTGCCCACTGGTTTGGAGGAAGATCTGGGAACCCTTTTGGGGTTGGCAGAGTGTGGAAATAAAATTTGTATCCCTGGGACACTATGTTGAGAACCCATTGGTCGCTGGTAATAGAGGCCCAGTTTTTTTGCATGGGAGGAGAGATTTCCACCTAGGGGCACAAGCAGGTGGGCAGAGGTAAGGGGTGGAGGTGTAAAGTCATTGTGAGTACTTTCCATAAGGGGGTGGCTTAGCGCTCCCTGTTTTAGAAGTGGAGGAACTCCATTGCTTTGATCTCTGCATTCCCTGGGACTGCTGTCTAGGGGGTCTGCTTCCCCTAGGTCTTGTCTGAGCTGGCCTGGAGGGGGCTGGAAAGGGCCAGTGTTTGGAGGGGCAATGTCTACTGAACCTCGGAGGCTGGACCTGTATGAAGTCTTTAACTGTCTGCATAGATTTAGCTTTTTCTTCCATCTTTTTTAAGACCTCTTCTGCCTTGGTGTCAAACAAATTGTCTTTGTTCGATGGTGCATCCAATAGTTTAGATTTGACATGGTCTGGCAAGGTCTGTTCCTTAAGCCAAGCATGCCCTCTAAGCACAGAAGGTACAGTTGTGTACACTTAACATAAATGTAGATGTTTGAGTGTATTCACTGTTGCAGTCCATTACATTTGTGTTATCTGCCTGCAGGTAGCCCTCAGCCGACCTGAATACCAGAGTCTTGGATTCCTGCATCGGATGCTGTCTCTTCTTCCATAATGTCAGGGGTATAAAACATGCAGCCGATGCCATTACATCAGTTTTTCTTGCCCCAGATATCAGGTGCCCCCATAATGGGAAGTAATTGTATATTATGTTACAACTCCAACAAAAAGCAAATACACCAAACAAGAAGGAAAGGTAGATCAAAGAGAAGTCAGGGGGCTGGAGGGAGGGTAACCAGGACTGCAACAGTGAATACACTCAAACATCTACATTTATGGTAAGTGTACACAACTGTACTATGTTCTTCGTGTTTCACTGTTGCAGTCACTACATTTGGGTAGATTCCCAAAGCTAAGGAAGGGAGGAAGAAGTTAGAGAGCATTAGGACCAGCTATTAAGCCCTGCAAAACTGCAGTGGCAAAACCAGCTTTGGATTTAGAAAAAAAATAGGCATGTGGTAATGCATGGTGAAGGTATGAACAGAGTTCCAGGTAGCAGCTTCTAGGATGTCCCTGGTAGGGACCCCTCTGAGAAAGGCTGTAGTGGTAGATGCAGCCCTGGTGGAATGTGATCTTATCCCCTGTGAGGTAGGTTTTCCATGGTGATTATAGTAGAAATGAATGCAATGGGCTATCCATTTAGAAATGGTTTGCTTTGAAATGGCCTTCCCCTCTGCCTCTGCAGCAAAGCCAACTAGCAGCTGTTCAGATTTCTTGAGAAGCTTAGTCCTGTACAAATAAAATCTAAGTTGTCTGTGCATGTCCAAAGAGTGCAGAATTCGTTCTTCTTTGTTTTGTGGATTAGGAAAAAAAGGTAGGCAAATGAATGGACTGATTTAGGGCCACACACTAGACCTTGGGTATAAAGGAAGGATTGGTTCTGAGGGAAACCCTGTCTGCATGGAAAATAATGAAGGGCTCCACTACCATGAGGGCCTGTAATTCAGACACTGTTCTTGCTTAAGTGATGGCTAGAAGGAAGGCTATTTTCCAAGAAAGGAATTTCAGCTCTGCAGTTGCAGCTGGTTCATATGGTGGGAGAGTGAGCTTTACCAATACAAAGTTAAAGTCCCAGGCTGGAGTAGGGGCTCACCTGGGGCAGCTTAAATTTTTAGCCCAAGGAATTGCTTTAACAGGGGGTGAGAGAAGAGGGGTGGTTCAGTTTTATAATGTGCTGAAATTGCAGAGGCGTGAATTTTAATTGATGAGGATAGCCCCTTGTGGAGCATTTCTGTTAAGTACTGAAGAATATGAGGTAAACTGGACACCATAGTGCCCATACCCTGGGTCTGGCTCCAGGAACAGTATCTTTTCAGCATAGGATTTTCTAGTACTAGGTGGTCTTGTTTCCAGAAAAACCTCTAGCACCTGCTTACTGAGGGATGCTATTAGAGAGCTCAAGGAATTAGCCAAGCTGCAAAGTTAACGGTTTGAAGCTGAGGGTGCAGAATCTGGCCCGCCTGCTGGGACAGCAGGGAAGGTTTCTGAGGTAGGTGCCATGGATCCAGCAGTATCATGCTGTGCAAGAGGGGGTACCCAGTGCTGGCGAGGTCAGTCTGGTGCAATAAGAACTGTCCTTGGTTTGTCCTGTTTGATCTTTAGCAGAACCTTCGGGAGGAGAGGCAGAGGGGGAAAGGCATAAACCGAGAGGCTTTCCCAGGTAAAGGACAGGGCATCCACTTTCCAAGCATGACTGTGGGGAGTCCTTGTGTAGAATATGTCCAATTGGTAGTTCTGGGGGGTGGCAAACAGGTCTGTCTCTGGAGTCCCCCATTTGTTCCTCATGAGGTTGAATATTTATGGTTCCAGTTTCCATTCGTGTGGATCCATGAGATTTCTGCTTAAGTCGTCTGCCAGTGAATTTAGCTTGCCTGGCAGGAACTGAGCTTGTAGGTGCACTTGGTAGCTCAAGGCTGTGTTCCACAGAGCCATGGCTAGTCTGCAGAGAGGGTACAAGTGTGTTCCCCCTGCTTGTTTATGTACCACATAACTGTGGTGTTGTCTGTCTTTACCAATAATTGTCCTGGAAGGATGTGGTCCTTGAAGGCTGTCAGGGAATTCTGTACAGCTAACATTTCTTTCTGGTTGATATGCAAGTGCATCTGACTTGGGTTCCATTTGCCCTGAATGCACTGCCCTGCCAAGTGAGCCCCCCATGTATAGTCTGATGCGTCTGTAGTCAGGCGGCAGGGGGTAGACTGAAAGGGAGCCCCTTGTTGAGGTTGTAGGCCTCTGCCCACCAAAGGAACTCTGTCTTTATACAAGAAATGATAGGAATCATCTATTCCAGGTCCTGAGAAGGTTGAGACCATAGACTTTTTAGATACCACTGTAGTTTCCTCATATGCAGTCTTGCATATGGAATTAGTAGAATGCAAGAGGCCATGAACCCCAGGGCTTGCAAAAATTTCCTTGCAGATAGCTGGGTCTTTGTGGCCAGTAGTTTCAAGTAGGCTGTCAAACTTGTTTCTCTGGCGTGAGGTAAGCCATCTGGGAAGTTGTATTCAAGCTTGCTCCCAGGAATACAATCTGCGGGCAGGGTACTAGATGAGATTTCTTTTCATTTATGGTGTACCCCAGCGAGGTTAGAAGTTTCTTTACAAATGCCAGATGTTTTAATAGCATGTCCTGGCTTTCTGCCTGAATCAGACAATCGTCTAGGTATGGGTAAATGTGATAATTTCTCTGCCTGCAAAATGCAATGGCTGGAGCTTTCCAAAGGGAAGTGCAGATAACTGATAGTGCATGAAGCCTGCTCTGAAGCGTAGGTATTTTCTGCAAGATTCCCTTATTGGAATGTGCAGATAAGCTTCCTTTAAGTCTAAGGTTGCCAACCAGGCATCTTTGTCTAGCATAGGAAGCAGCTGTTGAAGTGTTAGCATTTTGAATTTTGGGATTACCAAAAAGGTGTTTAGAATAGAGAGGTCCAGGATAGGATGCCAGGAGCTGTCTTTTCTGGGTACCAGGAAAAGTCTCAAATTAAAACCTTGTCCCCTTTCTTCTGCTGGGATAGGTTGAATAGGCCTGATACTTGAAAGAGAGAGAACCTGCTGTTGAGCCTCTGCCCCCTGATTTGAGGGTAGGTCTGGCCAACTGTTTGGGGTTGGTAAGGTGTGAAAGTGGAATCTGTATCCTTGGAAAACTATATTTAAAACCCATTTGTCCTGGGTAATGAGTTCCCAGTTTTTTGCATGCAGGGTGAGCTTTCCTCCTAAGGGAGCAGGCAGCTGAGCAGGGCTTGGCAGGGTTAAGGTTAAGTCATTGTGACATTTTTCCATAGGGGGTGGTCTTACTACTTCCAGCTTTGGAAGTGGGAGCCCCCCACTGCTTAGGCCTGTGTGTAGCCTGAGAATGTAACCTAGGTGTTCTGCTGTTCCTGGGTTTGGACTGAGAAGGCCTGGAAGAGACTGGAAATGACCAATTCTTAAAAGGCCAATGCCTACTAAATCTGTAAGGCTGTACTTGCAGGAAATCTTTAACAGTTTGCATAGATTTATCTTTTTCCTCCATCTTTTTAAGGACTTATGCTTTGTTGCCAAAGAGGTGGTCTTCATTTAAGGGAGCATCCAGTAATTTAGCTTTAACATGATCTGGCAAGTTTTACTCCTTAAGCCAAACATGCCTTCCAAGTACAGACCCAGTGACAGCAGCCCTGCAAGATGCTTCTAAAGAGTCAAAAACCACATTGCAAAGTATGTTTACCAACTTGTTCAGCAAAATGCATTAAATCATGTAATTCTTTATATTCAGCACAGTCAGGAATCAACAACATTTTCTGTTTAAGTAGTCCCATGATATGCTGCTGATACTTTAACATAAGAAACTAGCAATTTAAGGCCCTAATGGCCAAAGTAGCAGAAGTGTATGCCTTCTTACCCCTTCGGTCCAAAGCCCTGGAATCTCTAGCAGAGGGGGTAGGGTTTTTGGCAGCAGTAGCCTTAATGCCCTTTTGTCATTGCAAAATGGTCTCTGGATCCGCAGTAGGATTCTTGAAGAGGAACTTGTGAGAGTTAGGTACTCTGTAATACCTGCCAGGTTTTCTGGGAGCTGGAGATAAAGTGTCTGGGGCCAGGCTAGATTCCAAGAAGGCATCATCTACAATATCCAGAACAGGAGGGATAGCTAAAGGCCTGTGTTGAGGGAGGAGTAAGAATTCCCTAAGCCTCTTTTTGGAGTCAGAGTAATCCTGGCTTTCCCAGCAGAAATGCTCCCTAAGAGTGTGCAAGGTTTCACCAAAGGAAAAATCTTCTGGAGGGGAAGCAGAAAGAATGGAATCCTCTGCATCAGAATCCTCATAGGTAGATAAGGGCAAATCCTGGTAATCAGAAGAAACAGAAATTTCAGAATCCTGATCAGAAGGAAAATCAGTTCTAGGTCTCTTAGAGGGGGAAGGCTGGCTTCCCCTAATTAACGGAATAAGGTCTTCAGCCATTCTAAGCATTTTTTTAGGCATATGGGCCTGATCATGTGGTTTGGACGTCGGTTTTCTAGGTGTGGGTCCTGTTTTAGGCCTTGATGAAGAAGATGGCGTCTGTTTAAAATGCAAATCTGTAGGCCTGAATACACCCTCAAAAGCTGGTGCCTGCACAGCGGCTCCAGACCCATCCAAGGTAGAGACATCCGCAGGTTCCATAGTTGAAGAAGCATGTCGCAACATACCGGACTCCGAATGGGTCTCAGTAGAGGCCTGCGAATCTGAAGTAGCGGGTATCAGGGGCTGCGAAAGTGCCTCACTGAGTACCGGCGAACTGGCGATTAGCTTAACAGAAGCATTGTTGGCAGTTTTGGACCTATGCGGTCTGTCTCTGTCTTTATCCTTATGTTTTTTTAGAATATTGGTAGTCGGGATGGCATACTCAAGCCATTTCTGGATAGTTAAACCGAGAACCAAAACAATTTGCTGTGAAAATAGACTGACGATGAATAGTTTTGGGGTTGAATAAGGCACAAAACCAACAGCGAGGAACGTTGTGGTCTGGGCCTAAGCAAGGAATGCAGTATGAATGAAAATCTTTGAGATATATGCTTTCCACAGGTAAGACAATTGTTAACTTTTACTGACATTGATTAAGAGCAAGAAAAAGGATCCCCAAAGGGGTACTTAGCTTTTTTCGAAGACTTCAGTTCTGAAACTCGAAAACGAAAATTTCAGGAGTCGGCCAACCGGCACTTGTGAACTGCTTCTGCTTCGGGCACTGCGTGGCAAGAAAGACTGATGTAATGGTGTAGGCTGCATGTTTTATACCCCTGATGACCTGACGTCATGCAATAGACAGCATCCGACGCAGGAATCCAAGATTCTGGTATTCAGGCCGGCTGAGGGCTACCTGCAGGCTGATAACCCAAATGTAATGACTGCAACAGTGAAACACTAAGAACATCCTGTGACTGCCGCCCTGCAAGATGCTGCTAGGGCATCAAAGCCACATTGCAAAGAGTGTTTAGTAACTTGGTTTGCAGAATGCATAAGCTCCTGTATTTATTTTCTGCACAAGCAGGAAAGGTAGATATATTTTGCTTGAGGAGTTCCATGGCATGTTGCTGGTATTTCAGCATGTGGAACTGACAATTTAGTACTCTAATGACAAGAGTTGCAGTGGTATACACTTGTTTTTACCCCATCTGTCTAAAGCTTGGGAATCCCTGTCCGAGGGGGTGGGATTCTTAGCTGTTGTTGCTTTTATTATTTTAGGTCCTTGGGAGATGACCTCTAGGTCAGCAGTAGGATTTCTGAAAAGAAATTTGTGAGAGTCCGGGACTCTGTAATACCGGTCAGGTTTCCTGGGAACAGGAGGAAGAGTGTCAGGAGTCAAACTGGATTCCAGTAAGACATCATCCACAACAGGAGGAATGGCTAAAGGTCTGTGCTGTGGTAAGTCTTAAGAATTCCCTGAGTCTCTTTTTGGACTGAGGATAGTCCTGACACTCTCTTTGGAAATGCTCCCTTAAAGTATGTAGGTTTTC
This sequence comes from Protopterus annectens, assembly GCF_019279795.1. Taxonomy (NCBI): domain Eukaryota; kingdom Metazoa; phylum Chordata; order Ceratodontiformes; family Protopteridae; genus Protopterus; species Protopterus annectens. The sequence goes on from NC_056747.1 coordinate 976,182,223, forward strand.
ACCAAATGAAAAATCCTCTGGAGGAGAGGCAGAAGGGATGGATTCCTCTGCATCTGAATCCTCCACAATTTGGAGACGAAACTCAGGTAGCGGCTGAATGGCACTCATGCGAACTGCTTCTGCTTTGGGCTCCTCGGCAAGAAAGACTGATGTAATGGCATCAGCTGCCTGATTTTATACCACTGACGACCTGATGTCAGTCCTGGAGTGACCGCAACTGATGCAGAAATACTAAGCCTCTGGTATTTGGGTCAACTGAGGGCTACCCCTGGCAGGATAACCCAAGTGTGATGACTGCAACAGTGAAACACTAAGAACATCTGCTTAGTATCACATGGGAGGCTTACAGCTGGATGAAAAAAATGGTGCTGACAATATGTAACTTGAGTGGTTACTGAAGTAGTGTAACTTGTTTTAAAAACTTAAAAAAAGAACTAATTTACTGAGTTTGTGATTTACAAAATCCATTTTAGATGTAAACTCTACTGAATGTTACCACTGCAAAAATAAGTTTGTGTTAAAACAGTTTACACTTTAGGAATGTCTGTGGTGCAAGGGATATGAACATTTGAACTGTGAGGATATACTTTGATTTTTGTCAAAAGGCTCAGGATTCAACTTTGGAAAAGAGTACAAATTTCCAGAGTTGAAATGGAGGGAATGAGTTAATAAGCAGCATCTCCATAATCCCCGATATAATGCAAAAAGCTGGAATGACAAAACTAAAAACTGCACATATTTTTAAGAAAGTTTTATTTAAAAACATTTGAAAACATGATACACTAAAACATTCTTAGAATGAACACATCATCCTTGAACAACTCGGCCTTAACTTTGGTATAAGTTTAAAAGATGCTTGTAAATGCTGAAACAGTTGTTCACCTCTTGGAAACAGACTTGCCACAAATAATGCACACACAAAAAAATAAATTAAAACCTCAGACAGCTGTGCAATCTAGGCTTGTGATATATAGCATGTTTAGGAAAGATGTAATGTTGTGGATCACGCAGCTTTTTTTTTTTTTTGACAAGGAAATGCAAATACTTGAATCTGCAGTTTGCTCCAGTGGCATTACTGGGGCATATTGTGACATGCTCATGTGCAATGAAGTCTGGTTTCCCCCTGCTTGGAGCAGGAGTAGCAAATGTAGTGCAAAGAAGAGGACTAGCAAAGTATCTCCACATTTGTGCATTTAATACTGCACCAGGGAGATAACTGCAGGAGGTAAATGTCATACATGCAGCACCTTTTTGGACACCTGTCACACATGCTGAGTAGTTTGCAGGAACCTGTAACAAAATGTTTCAACATCAGTTCATTGCAGCAGTGAAGAAACACAGCTGTTTCTACCCTTATTATACTCAGCACACCCCAGCAGTTCTATATTCAAGGTACAATTATTACAAATCCTGGGAATGTTTTGAATCTACACCAATATGAAGACTGATGCCCTTCCCACAGCTTACGCAAGATTCTTGTAGACATTATGAGTGACATCACTTAAACATAGAGAGAAGTTCACATGCAATTGCTAATTGAGAACTGGGAATAATTGTACATTTCATTCAAAATTTGGCATTAATTCCTGAGTCTGCAATGAAAGTCCAGAAATTCACAACTTGAGAATACATTAGAGACTACATTTTGCATCTGTATCAAGAAATAAACTGCACAACATTTCTCAGAATCACTTGGCTAGTTGAGTGTAGTGTTGATACTAAGAATATCTGCATTTAAGTAATGTGAAAGAAAACTTCTACTGCCAAAGAAAAGAGAATGCTATCATACCCAATGTACTGTAGGTTTGTTGCATTATGAAATGTGAGAAGGACCTGTCCCATTCTAATTGGCTTTATACCCCTCTGCCACAAGAGTTCCGAGAAGTAACTGTAAAATGTGTACAAAACAGTTCAAGAAACAAAACACTCCATTATCAGGATCTGTAAATAGTACACCACAATGATGTCTTTGGTATACATAGCAGGAATGAAAACTTTTTACAATACGGAACTGCAGTACAAGTGTTGTTAAAGAAAACAGATTTGTGAAAAGGGACTCTGCCATTGTGGAAAGAACTGATTAAAATGATTTTGAATGTCAGTGGTGGGGTATAAGTTTATGACATATTTGAGCTGCAAAACTGAAGACAAGCATGTCATTTTATCTCCCTGCATGACTTCATACTTGTCCTTGGCTAGTCTTTGAGAACCACACTCTCCTTATGATCTAAAGTCAAGTCACGTTAACAAAAAAGAAGATATTCTACATTTAAAACCCAGATATTACATACTGCAATGCGTACTGCTTCCACCCTTTAGGAAACAGCTAATATACCCTGTCAGACATGTAGTTAAAGAAGTCAAAACAATATTTCCAAGAATTGTGGGGGAGAAATGAAAGTCTGTCTGATCAAGGTCAGTGTATTGCTGAAGGCTGTCACATCTGACTTAATCTTTGCTGACAGCCAATCAGGTAGTCTCCGTCTATAGCTCTGTATGTTGAATTTTCTCTCTGTCTTCCTGTTCTTTTAATTTTAATTCATCAGGGGTGATTTTATTATCATTGTTTCGATCCTGGTTGCCAAACATGTCAAAAATGATCTTATCTGGGTCCTGTCCTGGAATCAAGCGACCTTTTCCTTCTGCCACCTGGGCCTTAATGAAGCTTGAAAACTGTTACAAATAAGAAAACAATATCAGTATCATATGTTTGAAGGTGCAGTGTTCAAAATATTTACAAACATACTACTGCAGGTAACACGCTATGATCAAAGAAAAAGCCAGTACAATGCCTTAAAGTACACCTTGGCCTGCAGCAACCCCATGTGAATGCAAACAGCTGGTTTGTAAATTAGCCAACATACACCACAGCAGTACTCATCCCTTAGGTATTTTTCCAATTCAGGAGACTATCATAAAGCGAAACAAGCAAAATGTGGAATGCTTGCTATCAAATTTAATTAGTTTTTTTTTTTCAAAAATTTCTTTATTCAGTTTTTCAAATAGAAATAATAAAATAAACTAAACTTCTATTATACACATCATTTCAAATGGAAAAACATGCATTTGCAATACATACAAACAATAAAAAACAAAAGAAAACAACTGGTTTAATTAGTAAGCTTACAGCATGGTTAAAATGTGTTGCCTTACACTTAAATGTTTTCTTAGTGGAACACTATTATTCAATATTAACTTGAATTTTTACTTAAAGTTCTTAGCACTGCAGCAGCCTGTTGGTACAGACAGGAAAAAAATGTTTACTGCTTCCCAGTTGACCATTGTATGATTAGCTACACTGGTGCTACAGGGACTTTATGGAGAGGATGGGAATGAGCAGCTAATGTCAGGTCGCCTATCCTGTTTGGAGGGAGGCAGCCTTAGATCACTTCAACAGGTAGCGTATATACCTGGTGACCTCAGTGCTGCATAAGTGGTCAGCTACTAAGCTGAGAGATTGTATACACATGGAAGCACTCATGCACCTTCCAAAAGCAGTGATCATGGAGCTACAAAAGCTACAAAGCTCATGTAGTGTACCAACCTCAGGCACTGCCAGTATAAAATCAGTCAATAAAGAGGTCTTGAAACTGTGACATTTCTGATTAAGTCCTATGTAGTTAGAAGGATGAAAGCACTTAACCATTAAGTTTTCTTGATATTTTTTATTAAAGTTTCATGGTTTCCAGACCTCTTATTGACTATTTTTTGACCCTTGTGTATTACACTTCAATAGATGTTTTATATTGGCAATGCCTGAGACTGGTTCACTATGTGAGCTTTGGAGATTTATTGACTTATGAAAGAACAGATAAGTAACTTGAAAGATGAACCTTAACAAGACTTCCAGATTGAGAGCTTACACTGGGTCTGAGTTTGAGGTTCTTTCAGAAACCAATCAAGGCCCAGCATAGACAAATTACAAATATTTTGGCAGAAGAAACTCATTTTTTTCTAAAAATGTGGAAAACGTGAAAGGTTTTAAAAACTGGTGAAATATGAAAATATGTAGAGAATAATTATTCTTCTACATCACACACAGAAAAAAAAAAGATTAATTGCAGTTATCTGAAAATGCTAGGGGGCTGGAGTGAAATTTAAACATTTATATCTGTTTTTTTTTTCAAATATTCTAAACAGATGAATTGTAAAGATATTTGGAAGCTCAGTAGGAACTGGAGGGGGTAAGCCAACATATTCATTAACTCATTACCCCCGAGTACCATCTCCTAACACCTCCTTGCTTATATCCAAGCATGCTATGAGACAGGAGGAATTTCAGGCTCTTACCCCGGAGTGCCTTCCACAAACGTGAGAAACTTTAATGTTGATTTTTTGCTGTCTTCACTGTAAAACATGCTGAAATTGTAACTGAAAGTATTACTTACATTCTATACTTATGATTCAGCATGTATATACATGCTGCTCACATTAAACCTTTTTGAGAAAATCTGCTAAGTGTTTGATAAAGCAAGAGGTGGCAGCCAGTCAGATTCTTGCAATGTAAGCCACCACCTGCATAGCACCTCCACCCCGACCTACGTTTCTCTTGTTTTCACCAAATAAATATAGAGTCCAGCAGCAGGTATTTCCTTTCTTTCTACTGTTACTTGGAGATTTTACCTGCTACTGGATCCCTCTATTTATTCTGGGCATGGCTTACACAGATCGCTATTGAAGAAGCAACACCGGTTTGGCCGTTGTTCTCGGGAGTTTCATCAGTTTACTGCTCCGATAAGTCAGGTAAGATATTTGTTATCAGTGTCCGAGTCCGTTTTTTTATTTTACAGGGAGTCACATAGCATACACACTCAATTTTTGTCGAGCTGGTATGATATCCATTGTCAGTTGCTATCTGCAGTGTGTGGAAAGCGCAAAAAACAAACCTATCAGCATCATTTAAAAAATATTACTCTGCTGTGACAGGCATTTAAATCTCTCTAATTTTTTTCTGTTCACATTATGTGTTTTGATTGCTTGGGGGAGGGGAAGGGAGGGAAAGTGGGACTGACTGACATTAAACCAATGTATTCTGACAAGCATGAGGTAGGGTGGACTACATCGGAACCAGTGGCCATGAAAGGAGCCGCGTGTGTTTGCAATGTCATGGGCGAGAGGCCGGCAGTGGCTAAGGTGAATAAATTTAGAAGCTCAAAAACATAAAGATGCTTATCACAGAAATGGCATTTGCTAAAATAGGAAAGTGAAAAAAGGCGGTGTTGCCTTTTTGTTATTTTGGTTTGGGTTTGTGGTTGACTGTGACCTGAGAATTACAAGCGGGGACAGGCTTGTCACTAGCCATTTAAGAAGTGAGTGTAGTTTAGTAGTATACAAAAATGAAGTACTGAATAAGCGTGCCCTAAAAATGGTCAGTTTCTGTCCACTGCACTTATTCTTTTTTTATAGTGCTGTTGACAGTATTAAAACAATATAGTCTGGACATTTTGCACTTTGCAGGCAGTACTTGCTTCTTTTTTTAAATATTTTACCCCTGTGATAAATCTTATTTTTCATACTGCAACTTGATGTGTTTTAGTGATGCAGAGATAACTTTGGTATAGTCCGGTGTTGCCAAGAAATCCAAGAGTTATTGCAGCCCCATCTCTCGCAGACTGTAATATTAAAAATCTTAGTAGTGTCCTTTAATACAGGGATCAGATCTTGTAGGTTGTAACATTGAAAATCCTACTTATGTCCTTTAATAGAGGGAGCAGAAAGCCAGTAAGAACATAGGGTAGGAAAGCAAGGCCTGTTAACATTGGATTCCTACAGATAGTAAATGGACTTGTATAAACTGTGTCATTTCATTTACTCGTACTACATTTGTAACTTTTCTTCTCGGGGTCCTGCAAATGAGGGTTAATTTGTGCCCAGAGGGATCCTGGTAATCAAACGCTAATAAACTTGAAACGAGTAGTGAATGGATGATGGGCACCTCAACTATTTTACAGGTCTAGACTTCAGAGTTATTCCCTTTGCCTTTTAATAAATAAATCGATACCTTGCTATTCTCCAAGTAGATGTAAGTGGTAATATGCAGCTTGCATTTGAAAACATGGCCTCACCTGATATCCCATAAGAGCAGTATTATACAGTCCACCTAGTCCATAGCTGCACCTCCTCCTTTCTTTGCATTTAAACACCCCCTCCATTTCTTGTTTTGCTGTGTAGAAGTACATGTAGTATCAGAGATAATCCATCTACAACCTCTTTTTCCCATTTTTGCAAATGTGGGGTTGCAGCGTCACTTCAACAGTGACAATCCTCTAGAGCCAAGGTTTACACTGCTGGGTGGCTTGCCCTGCTGTGGTAGTTCTTCCACACTACTCACACATATGGCCAGTTGACCAAGTTCAGTCCATCTACTGCACATCCTTAATGTGGGAGGAAGCCCACCCGAACACAAGGAGGACATGCATGTAGCATCAGAGGTGTAGCCAGAAATTTATATTTTGTACTCATACTTCTTTCTACTGCTCTTGTAACTGTACTTAACCCTAAAAATGCTGCCCCTATACACTTCAGAAAAGGAGACACTATTTTCAAATGTTGGTAATTGTAACTATAAAAAGCCAAGTTTTTGAAGCACCTATTATGCAAGTGTAATTTGTATAGCACTATATAACAGACACTTATACAGTTCTAAACAGTCTCTCTCATTTGACCCATAAAGTTTATAAGATAGCTCACCTGAGTACAGTATGACTAGCTACACCCTTGTGCAGCACCATGTATAATGACTGAGTGGAGTCCTTAATTTCTTTGATCAGTAGCTTCCTTTTTACATATTTTCTTTATATGCTAAATATAAGTAGCATGTTGGAAAATACATAAAACCACAGCTAAATATAAGAAAATAAGTAAGATATTTATATGTAAGGACTCAAAGTCAAATGTTCTACTTCCCATGATAAGTGCAACCCTATAGCTCCATAAAAATAGAACATCTTAATACCTTTCTTGTTTCAACAGAGAAAACGATAAGAATTCTGTTTAAATTAAACACCTTGTGTGGGAGTGGAGTAGCAAGTGGAATTAGGAAGAATGCTGAAACTATGACCTGTAAGACTAGTTGGGGTTTTACAGCCACTCGGAGATTTCATTCAAGGAGTACCAGGATGAACACAGGAGTCATTGCATACAACCAGAAAAAGAGCTACTTCTTAAACAAGTGTGTAAATACTTAACTTGTAATAGTAAGAAATCTTTGTATAGGCTTTGTGTCTAGTAACTTGGATAAAGTAGGGGCAGAAAACCATAAACTTCAGCTTAAACTGTTATAGTTTAGAGGTGTGCTGCACATACACAAGTCAGAAGATGAGTCCCTCTCTTGCCTTTCTCCAGTTTTGTCATCAATACATAACAGCTTAGCCCTCCTAATTTCTTACTATGCAGCACATGTTAATTTATGTAGTTAGGATAAGATTCTAAGAGTTGCATTGTATGCCATAGGATTTTTGGCACCTGCACGAAATTCACATTGCACAGGCACTAGTCCTATACATGACCCTGGAGAAGCATGGCTGGGAACACGGTGCTGAATTTCAATCAAAATGCCTTCCAAACAGAAGTCTTGTTGCATCACAAAATGGTTATGCACAGTCTCCTAACATAAGAATTACTAGTGTATCAAACATGTTAGTGAGGGTAGTACATGTACAGATATTCATTAAGAATGTTATAGATGCCTCCTTTGTATTACAGGTCTATAAAAACATTGAAAATACCTCTTAGTTTGCCACAGCACCATGAGTCAGAATAAACATCTGTAAATTCACGTGTGCAGATATGTAACCAGTCACCTTCAGCCAACTTTGAATATCTCTTCTTGGTGGTTGAAGTGAAAGGCTTATCTATCAGAGATACCGAATCTGTGAGACTGTGTTGCAGTGTCACATTGCTGCCACTGGGGAGTGTGTTTACTTGTATGCCCAAGTGGTTTCTTCTTGCCCTGTACATACTTATGTTGTTTTCTGGGATGGACATGTGGTAGTTTAATTTTTAGTCTTTTCAGAGTGGACTGGCCACTCCCTTTAAACCCGTTTTAGAAATTTATGGTTTTAAAAATGCAAAGGGGATTGTTTTTTTACCTGTACTGCTCGGTTGGTTCAGGACCATTTTCAACCACAAACTAGGCACTGACAGCATTTCACCTGCATTGACAGACTGGTGCAGGACCATTTCCAGTTAAAACCAGACAATGTCAATATTTTAATTATATAGTGTACACAGTTATATCATTATATAATTTGAGGAATGTAGTGCATATAATTGTAACAAGAACAATAACAAAGGCATACTGTGAAACTAAAAATGATCAAATATTTGTAAGATAAACAGTACTGAAGGCACATGGACAACAGCCATGACCAAAGTAGGACCAGTATGAGAACGAATGGACAACAGCCATGACCAAGTAGGACCAGTACGGTAAGAAACTCTATTGTTATATTTTATTAACACCGTTGTCACTACTGATGACGCAGGAAAAGTACTGCTAGGGAACTTGTACACATGCTGAGTAACACTTCATTTTCAGATTGTAAAAGAACTATCTGCATACTGTCAGCAGGCACAGATAACCGTTTGATTATTAATTGCATTATGTAAATTATGATAGTTTTCTTAGTTTGGCAAATAACTGTGGTAGGGAGATTGTGAACATGCTGACTAAGAACTGTTTGAGGAGAGTGCCACGTAAAAGAGAATATGCCAAAAATCATCCTGCACAGATATCACATTAGGTTTAGGACTTCGGTTATGAGAATTACAATATTCTTTCATATTTGGTGACTAACTTTGTTGGGGAACATAGCATGCTAAGTAGTAACTAGTTTTGAAGACACTATTAGTGCTTGTGAGATATAAAAAGAACTGTATCTGTATGCTATGTACATGTCCAGATATCAGTTTGTTTAGGAACACGGTTATGAGAATTATGAATTTTTTTATATTTTGCTAAATAACTTTATCACGGAACATGTCATCAGGGTAAATAATACCTCGTTTTGAAGGTAGTATTAGTAGTTAAACGATGGAAAAAGAACTATGTCTGTATGATGGACAAATGTACAGATATATTTTGTTTAGGACTGCGGCTATGGAAATTATGATTTGTTTTTACATATTTTGGTAAATAACTTTGCTAGGGAGCATGTAATTGTGCCAAGTGATACCTCATTTTGAAGACAGTGTTAATCCTTAAAACATGATAAAAGAACTGTGTCTGTATGCTGTACACATGTACAGATATCACAGTTTGTTTAGGACTTAGGTTATGGAAATTATTATTTTTTTCATATTTTGGTAAATAACTTTGCTAGGGAGCAAGTAATTGTGATAGGTAATATCACATTTTGAAGATAGTGTTTGTCCTTACAACATGATAAAAGAACTATGTCTGTATGCTGTACACATGCACAGACATCAGAGTTTGTTTAGAACTAAGGTTATGAAAATTATAATTTTTTTTCATATTTTGGTAAATAACTTTGCAAGGGAGCATGTCAGTATGCTAAGTAATACCTCATTTTGAAGACAGTATTAATAGTTAAAACATGGTAAAAGAACTGTGTCTCTATGCACTATACATGTACTGATATCACAGTTTTTTTATTCTTGCAGGATTATGAAAATTATACATTTGCAATATTTCTCATTATTATGGCCATATCTTTGCAAGAGAGCATGGTGATGACACAAATGATGCACAATTTTGAAGCTGATATTAAGCCACACAACTTGTACACTGATATGTAGTCTCTGTCTGTTACAGGTGATAAGATATTATGATTTATTTGCATCAATTATGAGAAATATAATAATCATATTTCTGTGAATATCTCCGTAATGAAGCATCACACAGTAATGGTTAAGGTATCACTTTAAAGCTGAAATTCATACAAATTGTTGCATGGGTCTACATGGTACATTCACCAAGATATTATTTGTTTTACCAAAAAGGTAAAAAATATGCACAATATCATCATTCCTTGGCAAATATTTCATAATGCCTTAGATACGCACTATCAATATTTACATTGTTGGAAAGGTCAGTGTCTGCTGAACAACATTCACATTTACATTGTTAGTCTAGCTATTATGGTTAAAGAGTTATGATCATTTGTTTTCTATGTGGTATTACAAATGGATTATCTGAAAATGAACTCAGGCTGCACTGTTGTTCCTATGGTGGAAGTAAGCAGGCAGCATTTTCTGAGCTGCTTCGGAGTGAATGAGTTAAAAAAAAAATACAGCAGTGGGGGTGGGGGAAGGCCACAACCTAGCCAATGATAAGGAGAATTTCCAGGAGAAAGACAGAGAGAATGAATGATGACTGAGCTGTTTTCTCTGTTCCACAGAAGGATGATAAAGTGACAGTGGGCAGAACAAGACTTAACAAAAAGAATCATAATAATTCTATTGTAGATACAAATGTTATATTAATACTTACCTAAGATGATCCATATAACAAGATATTATTAATGCAAGTGTTCTTTCATGGCCCCAGTCATGCATGAAAAGGGTTTTTGGTCCAAAGTACTTACCTGGTTAACAAAAATATATAAGTACATGTGGAACAGGGACAGCTGGAAACAAAGAGCATTGCTGGCAGGTGAACTGTAAGTATCAAACTGTGTCAGTAAAATGAATGAAATGTTTGATACTGTAAGTGTAACATCCATAAGGGTTGAAGAAAGTTAATCAAAATAATAACAACAACAATAAAGGATCTTAATCCATACATAAGAAAGTAATGCAAAAATGTGCATTACATTATTTATATCAGAGTTGAAAATGTTTTAAAATTAAGCTCATACATTTTAATGTGCACTGGAAGGATATATTTCACATAGGTAGAAAACAGAGGATTGATACATGCATTAATTGCTTCATAATGTACACCAATTTAAAATTTTAGATTAAACAGAGGATGGGGAGCCAAAATGAAAAAAAAATGATAAAAGTCTAGGATCAGATATATTGTAGCAAGGAACAGTAAAATAGTAAATGATTTGTAGGACAATTTTGTATCACTAAGCAAATGGCAATGGAGATCCTAATAGGAAAGTAACACTAAGTGGTAGACAGCAATAGTGTTGGGATTTTGTTTAGATTACTGATTCAGGAAGAGATACCATAATGAGTAGTAAGCCATTGTGCAGAAGCTATGGCAGCCAAGCTACTAATGTATTTTCTGATTATCCAAGCAGAGTTTCCAAGGCACTGATTGGACAGCGTGCATTAGAAGGTAACTATAATGGCCCTAAGATGAGATACAGAGACTTCTAAGACATCTGATCACCGATCAAGAACTTAACTTCAGCTCTTGTGAAAAAAGAAAGTGAGAGATGAGGGATGGTAATTCTGTCAGTTTTAGTAAAATTCAGTTACTGGCTAGTAAGCACACTGCCTGGATGCCAGCAAAGAAGGAATTTAAGGGAACCTGAAATAAAATCTGCTAGAAAAGGTGAAAAGAAAACACTGACTGGGAAGAATCCTGCAGTTGTTCAGCAAAAAGCAGTTCAAGCTTCCTCTTTTTTTACAAGAGTTGGTTTCCAGTGATTTAGAGGAAAAAACTAAACAAATATGGACATCGCAGTGGTGCAGCGGTTGCATTGTCACCTCACAGCAAGAGGTTCCCTGGTTTGATTCTTGGCTGGGGTGCCTTCTGTGCGGAGTCTGCATGTCCTCCCTGCACTTCTGTGGGTTTCCTCCAGGTGCTCCCATTTCCTCCCATGTTTCAAAGACATGCATCTGGAGCATTTTTCCCTGGGCCTCCGCTAAAAATTGGCTTTGTTCCAAGTTGGACTTTCTCGGTAAACAAATGTTAAATAAAATAAATAAATGTCCTCATAGCACTGAAAGAATATATCAACTTAAATAAAAAAAGCTGGGAAAACTGGAAGAAGCTTTAAATAGCTATTCAAATGAATTGATAAAACTGCAAAAACCAGAGATCAAAATGAAGAAGAGGCTGGCTGAGTATAAGACTGCTCAAGAACTGTTTCAAAAAATATTTTGATTAGAGGACAGATCATGCAAAGAAAACCTGAGATTTTCTGCTATACCAGGGAAATTGGAAGGAGCAGACTGCATTAATTTTATGAAAGCACAGGTAAGCAACTGGACTATTATTCCACAGCAGGATTTGTTAACAGAAAAAGCACATCAAATGTATACTCCAAACCTGGCCATGAAAAAGCAGTCAAGGCCTGTATTAGTAAAGATACAGTCATACAAGCAGAAAGAGTTGATTCTAACAAAACTGTGCAGAAGACAAAGTATTAACAATTGACAGTAAATTGTTTGTGGAATGTGATTATTCACTGTACACCACGCAGAAGAAAAGCAAATTTATCCCAGCAATCAAAGAATGTCAAGAGGCAGGTGAAAGATTCAAGCTGTTGTATCCAACTGTCTCCAGAATATTTTCCTGGAGGATCAATGTAATTTTGATGCAGAACAGGCTAAAGAGGAAATTCAAAAGTTTGTCCAACAAAAAAAGGAGCCATCAAACAGAAGGGGACTCTGCTTCTCATTCTTCTGATAATAAAGTTTATAGACATACTTGTTTTGTTTGAGAGGCATAAAAAAGCACGAGTTGCCTAGAATAACCAGGAGTACCCTGGACTTAAACCAGAGTCTGGGGTTGGGAGATGGAGATAAACAGGAAGAAGACCAGCGATACTGAATTTAGTGATTAAATGTGGATGAAGTATGACTTTACAAGAAAAAGTGTCTGAGAAAGACTGTACTTTTGTCAGCTTTGTTAAACTTGTGGGGGGACTGAAAGGCATATACACCACTTCATGTCATTAATGTTTGGTAGGACACTAAAAGGGAAAAAAATAACTATAAGTAAAACTATTTTTTCTTAGTATTTGTATAAACATTTCATTATATAAACTACATGTTGTACAGTAATACAGTTATACAGTAAAGCATTTTCAGTAATTGTTTTATGTGATAAAAATACTAAAGTAAATAAGCACTTTTTTTAGTTTAAGAACTGTAGGCATTATGATGCAATAAAAGGAGAAAGGCTAGACAAAAGCATGCTTAAGTTAATAGGCTATAATCTTAGGCTGTTAGGGTGGGGTATAGGGGACAAAAGTGCACTGATGACAATACATGTTGGGTTGAAATGTTTTCAATTACTTTTGCATAGGTGAATGTCTGGATAAATGTGCTTGACTTAATTAATAACACGTTTCTTGTGTAAGCATGGCGGTTTTAAAAAAATAAGAGAACACTATGAATGTAATGAAAAGTTTTCCTTTAGGAAATAAATGTTCACTGTTAATTGAGAAGTCTGCTGATGAGTGCAGCTGCACATTCTGTTCTTATGTTTCCATGCAGACAAGCTAGCTGCAGGTCCAGACAATAAATCTTAAGAATTCTGGACACTGTTTGTCAACAAAAACATAAAACTAAAATGTTCAAGGTCAAGTAGCAAACTGCAGGTGAATAAGGCACAGCAGCTTTTCTGGTACCTAAATACTTTAGTACATTCACAAGTTGTTGTGTCTTTCGGCTTATCCCGGTTAGGGGTCGCCACAGCGGAACTCCGGTCCGCTAATGTTTGGTAGTGGATTTTTATGTGCCAAGCTACCAGCCCTGACGCACAACCTTCAACGAAGGCACGCCCATTCACGTATGCCTCCACACAGAAGACGCTCTAGCTGAGAATCGAATGGGGCATCATGCTGTGAGGCGACAACACTACCGCGATTTTTAGTACATTCACAAGTACAGTTTATTATTTAGTTTCATTTAAGGATAGCCAGTACATTTTTCTTAAGGCTAAAGGATGTTTTCTGAAAGCATGTAAGTATTTTTTCACATCTAGGAGGGGAATAAAGATAAGATAAGAACAGGCAGATATTAGTGTAAGTAGGAGCACACCAGTAACATGCACCTTAGTATGGATAACTGTAATGCCTGTAGGGAAAGCTGTCAATTTGGGATATCTGCTCCTATCAGGAGGCTTAAACTTCATTATTTGAAGATGTACATAGTTCTGTGTGGTTGTTTTAAGTAATAGGTTGTGGGAGTGCTCTGGGACATATTTGCTTTTTGTTTGAGGGTTTTCATTAAAACAAAAAGTCTTGTTAAATGTGATGTGGCATAGGTTCAAATGGAGATGACAAGAAACAACTGTATAAAGGATCAACCTGCCGCACATTATTGGTACATGTAACACAAAAAATCTGAAAAAAGATATTTTAAAAAGCTGTCATATTTAAAAGGTGGAAATAACATCATAATGGCTACACTATCCATACTACTTTGGAATGTAAAACACCTCAAATGTATACACAGAAAGGTAAGAGTCTTGAATTATATTAAGAAATACAGAGTGCAAATGGCAATGCTACAGGAGACACATTTGGAAAGAAGTAAGCACGTGAATTTGATACAGGTAGAATTTCAGGATGGACATTCAGCAGAATATCAGGGACAAAGGACAAGGGTATTACTTATATCAACTGTTACAGGAGCTCCAATAGTGCTACAAGAGAGAAAAAACAATAATGGTAGATTTGTGGTAGTAAGGCGCTACTGGCAAGGAAGGAGAATTACATTTGCATGTATTTTAACTGTATTTAAAACTGCTATTATGGAGCTTGAGAACATTTTGGCAGACACGATCAGCTTTCAGCAGGGAATATTATTTATAGGTGGGGACCGGAACTTGATTTGCAACAGTGCCGATATATCTGGGGGATCTAGAAGCAAAATATGACAAAAGATAGACTTCTGAAGAAACTGATGAAAATATTTGGAATGGAAGACGGAAATTCAGTAGTAAGAACTCAAAGTGAATTTATATATTTCCCAAGGTACTATAACAGAGCTGGGCTACACAGAAATTATATTTCACAGGGACGTGCATTTAATTGAAAGCTTTAACACACACTAACATAAAAATGCAGGGTAATGAAATAAAAATGAGACACTGGCACTTCCCCACCTCTCTGTTAAAAAAGAGGAATTTAAAGAATGGGTACTGGAAATCAGTTGAGATTTATTAGGGGCTATGGAAATGTCTTCAGAATTACAGCTAATATTTGGGATAAAATGAAAGTGGAGTTTAAAAACAAGGTAGAAATAAAAGAAAAAAGACATATGGTGAAGAAGGACAAACGTTAAAAGTATTGCAGATTAAGGGGAATCTCACAAAACAAGAACAGACACAAACACAGAGTGTTAAAGGGAGTATCTGGATAATATGCATGAATTTAGAAAGACTTCTGTTAAGCCAATGTTTTTTGATGATAACTCCAAAGCACAAAAACTTTTAGTACAATGACTTAGGCAACAGAAAGTAGAAAGGGTTGTTGCCAAACTTGGGAAGTGTATAATGAGACAAATAACCATAGATCTTGTAGAAGTATTAGAAATATTTCAGAAATTTTATGAAAATTTATACAAAGCAGAGAATTGGGGAAATCAAGAAACGGCACAAATGGAATTTTTATGGAAGACTTAAGAATGTTGAGGTTAGAGACAGATGAAGCTTAGCAGTTAACACTTAAGAGATGAGCTTAAAATGGTGACAAATCCATCTTCAGGAGAGTCTCCAGGAGTAGATGGTATTCCTGTGGAAGTTTAGAATCTAGGAGGGAAGAAAGTGATAAAGATCTGGAAGTTTTAACAGTGTTTTAGAAGGAGGAGAAGCACCAGCATCCTGGAAGGAAGCTGTGGTTCTTGTAACACATTAGGATGGTAAAGGCCCATCAGACCCAGCCTCATATAATCCAATTTCAATTTTAAACCATGATTATAAAGTGTCTATAACAATTAAAGAATGGCAAAGGTGTTGTCAAAATTGATAGACATGGATCAATATGGTTTTGTGGAGGGCAGGCAAACATTTGGTAAAATTAATAGAACAATGATGATCCAGAGGGAAGTAGAATGCAAGGAAAATATTGCTGTTTTTGGTGGGTCTTGATACAGAGAAAGCATTCAACAGAGTAAGTTGGGATTTTATGAGTAGGGCAATGCAGGCATTTGCATTCTCTGATACAATAATAAGCTTAATTAGGAAGATAAATGAGGGATATGATGCAAAAATTAAAGCTAGAAGGTTCCTCTCTGATAAGTTGTGTCTGAACAGAGGATACAGGCAAAACTGTCATCTTTCCACTGTTATTTGCATTATATTTAGAGCCACTGGCAAAGAAAATAAGGGACTCAAAAATGCTGAGTCAGTTTAAAGTCTTTTTGGGATATAAAATTAATGAAGATAAAACACAGGCTATAGCTATAAACCACTTACTTACACATGAACTGATTCAGAAATACCCATATTTGTATGGCACAATCAAATAAAGTACTTGGGTGTATGGATTAAGTATGGAATAAAGAAAATTATGCTGTGACAGCTAATAATACTTTGGAAGTGAACAAAACATAATACAAAAATTGAGAAACTGGAAACCCTTGTTTGTGGATATGGCTAGCAAGATGCAAGCAGTGAAAATGTTTTCAGTCCCTTTAGTTTTATATAATTTTTATCAATCAGATAAGAAGTTGTGAACAGTAATTAATAAAGAGTTGAAGGATTTTATCTAGGAGGGGAAGAAGGTAATGGGCAAGTGGGATAAGTAGATCCTTCCGGTAGAGAAAGTTGGTTTAGGATTACCTGGATTAAAAGGAAATTTCAGAGCTACAGAGTTAATGCTCATTTACATAACACAAACAAAAAGCTCTAATTCATTGTGGAAAGGGATGATAATGAAGCAGGGAGGAAATTCAAGAAATAAGGAGAGAGTGGGATTTTGGATACAGATTTTTTAAACACCTTCACTAAGTTATCACTTGTGACATAGGCAAACTTACATTTATATAAAGGTAATGGAACCATATTAACGATCAGCTATACTGTTATATATCCTATAGTCAAACCAACATTATATAAATTATTCAGTTCCTGCCTTCTCTTAAACCTCATTCCTCCTCCAAAACATTTTAATGCAGATTGCTAAGGAGCATAACAACAAGCATGCCTAATATTATATTTACAAAGTAGCAGAAAGTATTATAAGAACTAAGCCAACACAATAATGGAGAAAGATGATTTTGCTGAAAGAGATGACTGCAATTAGGGATACAGGAAACAGACAAGAGGGGGGCGGAATTTACTGGAGAAAACCGGCAAAGGAGCCATGGTACTGGGAGCAAATGACTAGAGAGGGAAAAAGAATGGGAAGAGGCCAAGAAGACATCTGGACTGCAGGCTAGAGACTCCATTCCCTGTCAGGGATTGACATCAGACTATAGGCAAAGAGAAAGGGATAGGGGAATCCTAAGTGAAAGACCTGCTCTGTCAAGAATTTTTAGTTGAAACAAAAATGTACAAAGGATGACCGGCGATACAGTATAAAAAGTGCAAAAGGTTTTTAATGTATATTAAACACTTTCGTTTGAAATAACTTAAATCAGAATACATTGCTTATATCAGCATCAGCCACTTTGTATAACCAGTTAACATTTTATTTATTTTTATTTTACATTTGTTGACTGGGCTAGTCCGACTGGATATATGTCCATTTTCAGCAGAGGCCTGGGGAGAAATACTCCAAAACATACAAATAGAAAGTTATTATATATATACATGATAGATACAGATAGCAAATTCATCTCAATATTTCACTACAATTAACATTTAGAAAGACACATAGTCTGACATGTTAAAGCATACACAGTTTATGGAGTAACAGTAACACTCCGTCTAAGTGAAGCAAAAACTATACTTATACCTAGGGATACAGGATAAGAGTTAGTCAGGGTAAGCACAGGGACATAGCCAATGTGTTTTTAAGTACTGTTTAAGGTTAGTTTTGAATTGGGTTATTGAGGAAACTGAAGAAAGATCAGTAGGCAGTGAGTTCCAGGTTTTGCCAATGGAGTTGGCAAACAAGGAGTCACCAGATGAGTTGTTGGTTTTAACTGTTTGTACTAGTGGCCTGTAGGATGAGCATAGGGTCTTGAGATTACTGTAGGGGTTGATAAGGTTATTGAGTATGGGTGTGTTTTCAGGTTGGTAAAGAATCTTATGTGCAGTTATAATTTGGTTGTACTGAAGTTGGTTAAGCAATTCAGACCACCCTAAATGACTTAAGTTATGACAGTGGTGAGTTCTGTATGCAGCTCCAGTGGCAAATCTAGCAATGTTATTATAGGAGCTTGATAGTTTGTTAAGGTCATTTTACTCAAGTTTGTGAATATGGGGGAGGCATAAAGGAGGGTATAGAGTAAATTTGTGCAGGCAATAGCAATCGTCCTGGCAAGTGGAGTTAGGAAAGTTTTAATCCTGTACAGTGAGCCAAGTTTTTTGACTGCTTTTATAATTTGGTAAATAAATAATATTAATAATAAATAATAATAAAAAAAGGTTCTGGTCTACTATCAATCATCTACTTACCCCAGGTAAAATAGTAACACCTAACCCACAGAATCTAGACCCTGATAATCCCTCTTTAATAGCCAATAACTTCAATAGCTTCTTTACTACTTCCATACAAACACTAGCAAGCCATTTATCCCCTGATGCTTCCCAACTGATCTTAAGTAACACCAACAACGTCATTCCTTCCCTTCAACTTCAACCCATACCCACCTCCTACATACAATCTCTCTTACAAAAACTTAAACCCACTACCCTCAGCAGATAAGCTTCCTGCTGAATTCCTTCAGGTAGCAGCAAAAGCTATAGCCTACCCTGTTTCGATCCTAATAAACAGATCCATAAAAGAAAGTGATTTTCCAGCAATCTGGAAGATATCACACATCATACCCTTACATAAAGGAGGCAAATCCACTGACCTCTCTAACTACGCCCAATAGCACTATTATCTCCACTAGCTAAAATCATGGAAAAATGTATACACAAACAACTACTTAACCATCTCCTTCAAAATAACCTACTAGCAAACACTCAGCATGGATTTAGACCCTCACATAGTACGACCACTGCACTACTTTCCTTTACTAACACAATAAACTGTAACCGTAATAATAACAAACTAACTGCTTCTCTTTTCCTAGACCTGTCAAAAGCCTTCGACATGGTCAACCATAAACTTCTCCTACACATACTAAACTCACTTGCCTTGGATTTTTCCTCCTTAACGTGGTTCTCATCCTACCTTGAAAACCGACAACAAGCAGTACTCTGGAAAAATTCTCTATCTGCTCTACTACCTATCTCCTTAGGAGTACCTCAAGGATCAATATTAGGCCCACTCTTATTCTCTATCTTTATTAATGATCTTCAATCATCTATCCATAACACTACCTGCATACAATATGCAGATGATTCTACCATCATCTGTACAGCTCCCACCCAATCTGAACTCCAGTCACTCACACAATCTACCTTTTCAACCGTTGAACAATGGTTCTCAAAAGATGTCTCCTTCTCAACTCCAAGAAAACAAAACTATTACTATTCTCACCTACCCACAAATCTCCTCAACTAAATTTTACTATTACTGCAGCTGACAATTCTCTTATCTCCCCAGACTCTACTACCAAACTGCTTGGTGTTACTATTGATAATAATCTTAACTATGATTGTCATATCAATAACACTATAAAAGCAGTAAATAAAAAGATAGGTTCACTGTACAGAATAAAACCCTTCCTTACTCCAGAAGCACGGACCACCTTAGCTCAATCACATCTTATCTCCACCCTACTGTATGCTTCCTCTATTTACACCAATCTCTCTAAAGGTAACCTGAAAAAACTAACTACATCCTATCATAATATAGCCCGTTTTGCCACAGCATCCCAGTACAGAACTCACCACTGTAATAACTTAAAACAATTACAATGGTTAGAACTACCTAACAAGCTTATCTATCAACAACTCTTAATTACACATAACATTCTTTATCAACCAACAAAAACACCAGCTCTCAGTAACCTCCTTACTCCCTACAAAAACTTGAAACAGTTGCGATCTGCCAAAAAGATACAAGTCACCACAACTAGAATTACAAATTCAGCAGGTAACTGTCTATTTTCAAACTCCATAGGGAAAATATGGAATAACCTCCCCCCACACATTACCTCACTAGACTCCTTTCAAATTTTCAAAAAACAACTTCTATTACATCTTAACAACTTCTGGCTCTGCTCCTGTACCAATCCAGACTAAATGACTTCTTCGCTCTTCAGCCATACCTCCCTACGTAAAAATCACTATCTTTCCCTGCTATTTCAAATGACTAAATTACTGTACTGTTCTAAAAAAAAAAAAAAAAAAAAAAATATGAATATATAGCTTAGGCTATTTGTTGTTTACCTGTTTTTTTCGCTGTATTTTCTACTACACTAAAATGTATGCATTGTTGCTTAAATGTTTAACCTTGTTTTAATTGTGGAGCTTTTCTCCCCGGGCCTCCGCTGAAAATGGAAATTATCCAGCTGGACTAGCCCGGTCAACAAATGTAAAATAAAAAATAAAATAAATAAATAAAAATAAAATATACATAATGAACTTAAGATTATTATCAATTATTACCCCTAATAGTTTAGTAGAGGGATCAGGTGATATGATGGTGCTGTTGTCTGACTTAACAGTAAAGGTAAGTGAGGAGGACCTATGGGTTGGAGAGAATAGTAGCAGCTTTGTTTTCTTAGGATTTAATATGACTCGATGGTTAAGGAGCCAGTTTTCAACTGTATTAAAAACATTTTGGGTTAGAGTCTATAGATCAGAGGGGGAGGTGGCCGAGCAAATTAATGTGGAATCGTCAGCGTACTGGATACAGGTTGCATGCAGGAATGACTGTATGCAGGTTATTAATACGATCGAAAATAGAAGAGGTCCTAATATGGAGTCCTGGGGAACACCAAGGGTAAAGGGAAGAAGAGTTGGTAACTTGTCCTGCCATAGGACAGCCTGTTGCTTATCATTTAGGTAAGACTGGAACCACTGGATAGTCAGATTATCTAGAGAAAAGGTTCTAAGTGTGTTTATGAGTAGTTGATGGTTTACCATGTCAAAGGCTTTAAAGAGATCAATAAAGAGGGCGGAGGAAATAATGTTATTATTGCGATTTTTGTTTATGACATCAGAAAAGGATAGGAGGGCAGAAGTGGTGCTGTGAAATGGTTTAAAGCCATGCTGAGAGTTGGCAAGTAGATTGTTTTGGATAAGATAGCTCAGCAGTTGTTTATAGATACATTTCTCCATAATTTTAGCCAGAGGTGATACAATAGCTATGGGTATATAATTTGATAATTCAGTGAAGTTGCCACCTTTATGGAGAGGGATAATATGGGATATTTTCCAGATAGAGGGGATGGAAGCTTCCGATATAGTTCTATTAATCAGGATGGAGATGGGGTATGCTATGCATCCGCAGCTTTTTGTAGATATTCTGTAGGCAGGAGATCAGCAGAGAGGGTGGTTGGTTTCAGTTTCTTAATAAGGGGTCTAACAAGAGATGTGGGGACTGGTTGAAGGTGAAAGGAGGGTTGGGAGCTGGGTGTAGTAGTAGTTGGATTTGAGACATCAGGGATAACTGGTAGGCTAGGGATTGGATGGTCTCAGTAAAGAAACTATTAAAGGTTTTGGCAACTTCATCGGGACGTTTGTGGTTGGTAGCTAAGGGGGTAGGCATGGTGGACTGACCTGGGTGTGGGAGTTTGATACCTGCCCAGAACTTTTGAGGCTTGTTTTGGTGTATCTGCTGTAGTTTGTAGTAAAAGTTTTTTTTTTGTCTAACAAAATGGGTCTTTTTGTGTCATTCCTCAGTTTTCTATATTTAAGTTGATCTAAAGGGGCTTTTGTGGCACGCCACTTGACCCATACTTTATTTCTAAGTAAGATGTTTTGCCTAGTTTCTTTTGAAATCCATGGGGCAGCTTTTGTATTAGCTGTAATAGAACGTGATGGCGCATGGCAGTCAAGGATGGCTAGAAATTTAGTATCCAAATATGTTACCACTTCCTCCAGTGTCAGGTGTTTTAGGACTGACCAATCACATAATCTGAATTCATTTTGGAAGCTAGTGGGGTTGAAGTTTTTATTGTTCCTTATTGTTTTATAACTGGGTTGGTTAAGAATGTCAGTCTTATGCCTAATTATAAATGTAAGAAAGTGATCACTTATGTCATCAGGGAAGGTCCCTGCATTGTACATATGAGGATAACTATTACTGAGAATCCAGTCTAAGGCACTTTTTATGTTGTTGGGTTTGCTGATCCCAGTGGGGGAGGTAATGATCTGAGTGAACCCATATAGGTTTACATGACTGAGAACATGAACAAAACAACAATAAACTGAATAAATAAAATAAGAAAGAGCAATAAGGCTCACAGACAGTTTCTGTCTGTGAGCCATATTGCTCTTTCTTATTTTATTTATAGGTTTACATGGATAAGTAGGGTGTTCTGTGAACAGTTGCTCCAGTTGATGTTGAAGTCGCCAAGAACTATGGTTTCTTGGAGGTAGTTAGTTGGCAACCAATATAGGACATCATATCAGAGTTTTTAGTTGAATAGAACAGAAGATGCTGTTAAAAAAGGGATAACTACTAGGGCATATAAAATATTGCACGATAACTACATGAATCGGAGGACTTTAGAAAAGATTGAGAAGAGGCACTGGATAAGCAATTCATAAGGAAACAATGGGAAGACATACATATGGCTCCCAACTATGCAACAACGTCTAGAAGATTTAGGATTTTTGCTTGGAAGTGTTTGCATTGGTATTTTTATATCCCGTGCAAACTTCAAAGAATTTTTGATCAGGTTTACGGCAAATGATGGTATGATGGGAAAGAAAGAGATAACGCAGACTTTAAAAATTCCCTACAGAGTACTCTTGTCAGAAATATTGGGTGAGCAGATGGGTGTAACAAAGGATTTTTTTTTAGCTGGGATACAGAATCTGAATTGCCTAGACCAAGTAAGGCCTTGTTAAGTTTAATTCTGGTGGTTGCCAAAAATCAATTACTAGAATGGTTGGTCTAAACCTACTGTATTTGAAGTATTGAATATTGTAACAGAGATAAATGGACTGGAAATTGGACCTTTAGAAAAGGGTAGGAGCAAATTACATACACAAAATTGTGGGAATACATGCAGAATAATGTTTTGGAGGAGGAGGAGGATGAGGGAGGTTTAAGGGAAGTCAGGAATTAATCAATATATGTAATGTTGGATTGATGACAATTATACAAATGAATAAATGTGATGTATAGTGTTTGCAACTGGGAACATGTTAATATGATTTGTTTTCTTATATATAAATGTATGTTTTCCTATTATTTAACTGATAACTCAATAAAGGTATTAAAAAGAGATAGAAAAAGAGAGAAACAGAGGAGTTCCAATACAGAAACCCAATAAATATCCTACCACTGGTAGGATGTCTTTCTCTACAATTGCAGAGGTCCCACATTGTGGTACAACTGGGAGTGAATAAGAAGACAGTTTTGAACTTGACTGGACGTTGTGGGTTTGAAAGACATCAGCATCTTGACAGAATATAAGGGAATGCATTCTCTAAGAGCTGGTGAAACAGCTCATGTTAATCGATAAAAGAGAATATCCTCAGAAAATGGCTGCATTTGATTTATAAAATGAAATGTCTTGAACTGATCTTATCAAACAGAAGGGAGGATCAGTTAATTGGTGGGACAAGAATAAAGAGTTGTGCAGATCTACAGAGTAAAGTGAAGGGGTATACTACCAATTAGCCAAGCTGAATTCTGCAGAAGGGGACAAGAGTCTTAGTCTCAGCAATAAAGTAAGTGGTAATATTAATTCATGGGGAAAATATAGTTTTTTTTATATTATGGGTGGGCTCAGGTGATGTGTAGTGGCACAAACTTGGGGTTTGGGATGTGAGTACAGGCAAATAGCTTGCATTTGAGCATTATGAATTTTTTGAGGTTTTTATCCAACTATGGTGGTAATCATCTTAAAACCAAAGTGACTGCTCTATAAGGGAAGGTTGTTTTACAGTTCGATGTTTACATAAAGATTTTTTTTACATTCACAAGTTTTTCCATTTAGATGGTAGGGAAGGTGTATACAAATGAAGAACCAAACCAGGAAATGGAATAGACAGGCATGATGTAGAAATACACCACTTTAATAAATCCAAAATAACCACAGAATTGATTCCAAATGTAGGACCAAAAATAACACAAGTTTAGCGCTTTCTTCCCCAACTGCAAGGGACTTCATCAGAACAATGAATTAAACTACCCAGCCATTTTTATGTATGCATACCCCACCCTAATTACACATTTAAACTGATTAATGAAAATTTAAAAAGCTTTAAAACATTAAATAGAAAATAATATCCACATCCTAAGCAAAATCAAATTACATTATATATACACTAAAATAATTAATAAATATGTTACACTGATGGAAGTAGTACTTAAAGCAATTACATGTGTTTTGAGTGGCAATTTTACAAACAAGTCAAGGGGGTGGCAATCGGGGCTGCGTGTGCCCCAATATTTGCCAACCTAATTATGTCATTTTGGGAGCAAAAATATATTATGCAAAGTCCTTTTGCCTCCAAAATAATACATTACACTAGGTTTTTGGACGACCTGTTCCTGATTTGGAAAGGCCCTGAGACTGAATTGCAAGAGTTTTTAGTTTATATTAATGACACTGTTGAATTTTTTGAGGTTTACCTATGAATATCATAGAAAGAACATCACTTATTTGGACGTGGATTTAAAAATAGACCAAGATGGTAAAAATTTCATTACCAATATTTAAAGAAAACCAGCATTTTCCAATTCATATTTGGATTATGACAGCTGGCACCCACACCATCAGAAAAAATCTATAGTTAAGGGACAGTTGGTATGGGCTGCCAGGATGGTTAGTCAGTATGAAGATTTTTTTAAGAGAAATGGAGTTTATACTACAGTTATTTGGTCAAAGGGGTTATCCTAGTAGTCTGTTGAATGAAATAAGTACAGAATTAAGAAACAAATGTGAAAATGGGATTTATAAGCCCATTTTAGGGAACAAAACTAGGATATCTCCAGATAGGGAAATCTCAAATAACTACAATGATATTCAAACTAGTCTAATTATCACTTTTAACCAGGATGCAGATATATTTAATATTATTATGAATAACTGGGAAATTTTACAATTTGAATCGAATATTGCACATAAAGTAGGTAAAAAACCGAGATTAGTATTCAGAAGGGACAAGTCTTTCGAGGATATCTTGGAAACAAATTTGGCTTCCGAATGTTGCAACAGGAAGCCAGGGAATTTTAAGTGTAACAATTGTATTTATTGCCCCTTTATAATGGGGACTAGGGGACTTTTCAGGTTGAACAATAGGAACATTTTTATAAATGGACATTTTAACTGTAGTAGTGTCAATGCTGTATATATGGCGAAATGCCAAAAATGTCCTATATTTTATAAAGGCAAAACTTGTGCAAAATTTAAGAATAGAACTGGAGAGCATCCAGGCGACATTAAATACAGTAGAATATCTAGTGCCCAGAGTAGGCATGTACAAGATAATAAAGGGCATAGTTTCAAGTTCCTGGTAATACAACAGCTGAAAAAGGATATACAGGGTAAATGCCTGGACATACATTTGGACATTAGTGAGTTGAAATGGCAGTTGCTTCTGAATGCTGTAGTGTATCCAGGAATTAATGAAATGACTAGCATAACTAGTATTTTAAAGTTAAAAAATATTTTAGGATAGGTATTTTGATTTTTTAATTTATACATTTAGTGTATACACAATGTAATTTGCTTAGGATGTGGATATTATTTTCTAGTTAATGTTTTAAAGCTTTTTAAATTTTCATTAATCAATTTAAATGTGTAATTAGGGTGGGGTATGCATACATAAAAACGTCTGGGTAGTTACATTCATTGTTCTGATGAGGTCCCTTACAGCTGGGGAAGAAAGTGCTACACTTGTGTTATTTTTGGTCCTACATTTGGAATCAATTCTGTGGTTATTTTGGATTTATTAAGTGGTGTACTTCTACATCGTGCCTGTATATTCCATTTGCTGGTTTGGTTCTTCAGTTTGTTGGTGTGATGACTTTCAAGGTGTATACTTATTTCAAGAAATATTTTAAAAATTAAAGATCATAAGTTCAAGCAAAAGGAGATGAGAGATAAAAATGGCCAAGGTGTAATGTGTGAAAAACAATGAAATAAATATGAAAAGGACTTTTATACAGAGGATTACTTAATTTTAGAATATGTAAAAAATGTAAAAATGTTGTGGAAATTATCACATTGTTCATTTTAATATGGAATGTAAATGGCTTTACAGTACAAGAGAAGAAACAGAACATACTGACCTATTTTAAGAAAAGAAAATGGCAATTGGGTGTGTTATAAAAGACATGCACTTGCAAAACAATGAGTTTCAGGGAGTGACATATGAATATCAAAGGCAAAACTTTGATGGAAATAGAGTGGAGAAGAAGGGCTTTACTGTTAACAGAAAAAGATATAAAGGATAAAAATGGGATGATTTGTAGCTCTCAGATGGTATTGGGCATGTAAACGTATTACACTGGCAAATGTATACATGACAACAAATGCATCAGTGCAAGAAATAAAAAACGATAATGAGCTTTCATCAACATTTACTGGTATTCGAAGGTGATTAGAATATGGTATATGAATATGGTGATGTATAAGACAGTTGAAGAAGTTAGAAATAGGAAGGCATGGTAGAGCTTTGAACATCTGAACAAATATATGAACAATTTTGCTGTGGAAGATGTCTTACTTGTGACGAAGACTCACAGGAAATGTATTTACTATTTCCTAGATATAAAAGATAGGCAAGAATGGATGAATGCTATACACTACATAAAGACGCTACTCTAGTGCAAAAATTCAAAACCTTCCCAGTAGTGGTCTCAGGTTATACCCCAAAAGTAATTAAAAATATGGAACTGGGATGCGATGGGTTTATTAGACACTGGAGATTTGCTATGTACCATTTGAAAAGGGAAGAATATAAAATGTGGATGAAAAGTACAGTTTTGTACCTACCATAAATGTAGATGTTCGAGTGTTCACCCTGCTGCAGTCATCACACTTGGGTTATCCTGGCGTCAGGCGGTCCCGCAGGCGGCCCAAATTCCAAAGTCTTGGTCTGGCGTCGGTTGCTGTCACTTCTTCCCTGACGTCAGTGCGTCAGGGGTATACAAGAGGCATCCAACGCCATTTTCTTCAGTTTTTCTTGCCCCAGATGTCAGGTGCCCCCAAAAAGTAGGCAATATATATATATATATATATATATATATATATATATATATATATATATATATATACACACACACACATATGGCTATATAAAAATAAAACAAAACCCTTAGATACAAGCAAATACACCACAGAGGTAGTATAGGATAAAGTGGTAGAGATACGTTCAGCTAGTTTAGAGGGGATGGAGGGAGGGCAACCTGGACTGCAGCAGGGTGAACACTCGAACATCTACATTTATGGTAGGTACAAAACTGTACTATGTTCATCGTGTTACCCTGCTGCAGTCATCACACTTGGGTTGAATCCCAAAGCTAAGGAGGGGAGGTGGAGTCAAACAGGGTTAGAAGAAGCTAGTAGGCCCTGCAAAACTGCAGTGGCAAAACCAGCTCTAGTCTTAGAGTAAAGAGGTAAGTGATAGTGTTTGGTGAAGGTGTGCACTGAACTCCAAGTAGCAGCTTCCAGGATATCCTTGCTTGGCACTCCCCTGAGAAACGCTGCTGATGTAGCTGTAGCCCTGGTGGAGTGGGGCCTAATGTTAGCAGGTACTGGTTTCCCATGATGTGTGTAGCAGAAACGTATGCAATGTCCTATCCATTTAGAAATGGTCTGTTTTGAGATAGCTTTTCCTTGTGATCCTGTAGCATAAGCTACAAAGAGCTGGTCAGTTTTTCTGAAAGCCTTAGTTTTATCCAAGTAGTAACATAATTGCCTGTGAATGTCCAAAGAGTGCAGGAGTCTTTCTCCTTTGTTCTGGGGATTTGGGAAGAAGGTGGGCAAGTGAATGGTTTGGTTTGGGGCCACACTGGATACCACCTTTGGCATAAAGGAAGGATTAGTTCGTAGAGAAACTCTTGTCTTGATGCAAAATGAGGAAAGGTTCCACTGACGTTAGTGCCTGTAGCTCTAAGACTCTTCTAGCTGAGGTTATTGCTAGTAGTAGGGCAGTTTTCCATGAAAGAAATTTTAAATCAGTTGAAAAAGCTGGTTCAAAAGGCGGCAGTGTAAGCTTTTCCAGGACAAAGTTGAGATCCCAAGTAGGTGTTGGAGCTCTCCTTGGTGGTCTTAAGTTCTTAGCCCCTCTGAGGTACTGTCTTAGGAATGGATGTGAAAATAAAGGAGGATCCGTGCTGAAATTGCTGAGGCGTGGATCTTAATAGATGAAAAGGAAAGTCCTTTGTGTAACATCTCAGTTAAATATTGTAGAATCTGAGGAATGTTCAGCTCCAGGGGATTCAGGCCTTTAGCCTGGTTCTAGGAGCAAAATATTTTCCATTTGTCTGAATAGGTTTTCCTGGTGCTGGGCCTCCTGGCCTCCAGAATGACATCCATAACAGCTTTAGGTAAAGGTGTTGGCTGGTTGTTTAGGTAATTTCCCATGCAGCCAGGTTTAAAGTCCTGAGCTGGCTGTGTAGAATCAGATTGTCTCGCTGGGTGAGCAGGTGAGGAATTTGTGGCAAAATCCATGGTGCACCCTGGGCCATGTTCCTTAAAATTGGGTACCAATGTTGGCATGGCCAGTCTGGTGCAACGAGAATCATTTGTGGCCTCTCTAATCTGACTTTCAACAGTACCTTTGCTAGAAGAGGCAGTGGAGGGAAGGCATACACCGTTAATGTTTTCCAACTGAATGAGAGAGCGTCCACTTTCCAAGCTAGTGGATGGAAGGTCCTTGTGCAAAATTTTTGAAGTTGGCAGTTGTGGGGGCTTGCAAACAGATCTATGTCTGGGCTTCTCCATTTTTGAGCTATCATTGCAAATACTTGTGGATCTAGTCTCCATTCGTGTGGATCCACAATGTTTCTGCTTAGGTCGTCTGCCAATGTGTTTTTCTTTCCTTACAGGAATTGTGCTTGTAATTGAACCTGGTAAGACAGTGCAGTGTTCCACAAGGTCATTGCTTGCCTGCATAAAGGGTAGGAATGTGTGCCCCCTTGCTTGTTTATGTACCACATAACTGTGGTGTTGTCTGTCCTTATTAGTAGTTGTCCTGGATGTAGAAGGTCCTTGAAAGCTGTTAGGGCATTCTGCACTGCTAGCATTTCTTTTTGATTGATATGCAGGTGTCTCTGATCTGTAGTCCATTTGCCCTGAATGCAGTGTCCTGCCATGTGTGCTCCCCAGACATAGTCCGATGCATCTGTTGTCATAGTTTGCCTGGCTGTGGGTAAGGTGAAAGGCTGACCCTTGTTGAGGTGACATGCCTGTGCCCATCATAGAAACTCCTGTTGAAGGCAGGGAATGAATTGAATCATTGTTTCCAAGCTGTGGCTGTGCTGAGTCCATACACTTTTCAGGTACCATTGTAATTTCCACATATGCAGTTTTGCAAATGGTATTAGTAGTATGCAAGATGCCATGAATCCCAAGGCCTGCAGAATTTTTCTTGCAGGGAGTTGGGAATTTATTGCCATTATTTTGAAATAATGAAAAGCTGTCGTTGTTTGTCTGGCATGAGAAAAGCCATCTGGGCCGTTGTATTCAAGTTGGCACCCAGGAATGTTATGTTTTGTGAGGGCACTAGTTTTGATTTATTTTCGTTTACTGTGTACCCTAGGCAACTTAGAAGGTGTTTGATAAATGCCAGATGCTGTAAAAGAATGTCCTTGCTTTCTGCTTGAATAAGACAGTCGTCCAGGTATGGGTATATTTGAATTCCTCTTTGTCTGCAGTATGCAATTATTGGTGCCAGGCATTTTGTGAAGACCCTAGGTGCAGTAGATAAGCCAAAGGGCAGTGCAGAGAATTGATAATGCATTGAACCTGCAATGAAGCGGAGGTATCTTCTGCAATTTTGTCGGATAGGGACATGCAGGTATGCCTCCTTGAGGTCCAAAGTGATTAGCCAAGCATTCTTGCCCAGCATGGGAAGAAGCTGCTGTAGTGTTAGCATCTTGAATTTTGGTACTTGCAGATAGGTGTTCAGAATTGAAAGATCCGGAATGGGTCTCCATGCTTTGTCCTTTCTTGGAACTAGGAAGAGTCTTGAGTAAAATCCTTATTCCTGCTCCTGTGTAGGTACCTGTTGAATGGCTCTCATGTTCACGAGAGCTGTAATTTGTTTTTGTGCCTCTGCCCATTGATTTGGTGGCAGGTTTGGCATTCCTTTGATCCTTGGTAAGGTATGAAAGTGGAATCTGTATCCTTGAAAGACAATGTTTAAAACCCATTTGTCTTTTGTGATGATGTGCCAGTTGTCTGCAAAAAAATGCTAGCTTTCCTCCCAAGGGTGTTGCCAGGAGAGATTTGCTTGGTAGTTTGAGGATAGAGTCATTGTGTCTGCCTTCTGCTAGCTTGGGGCCTGTCTTCTCCTCCTTTCTGGGTAGCAGAACCCCATTGGCAAGGTTTGTAAGGGCCCTGTGACTGACCTCTGCCCCTTGGGCGTCTGTATTTGCCCCTCTGTGATCTGTCTGAAGCTGTAAAGGACCATTTTTTTGTTGGCCAATTTCTGCTGAAGCGAGGGGGTTGTACCTGCAAGAAATCCTTGACTGTTTGCATAGATTTAGCCTTATCCTCCATTTTCTTTAAAACCTCTTCTGCTTTGACACCAAATAATACATCCTGTTGTAAAGGTACATCTAATAATTTTGCTTTAACATGGTCAGGGAGGGTTTGCTCTTTTAACCAAGCATGTCAACGAATGACTGAGCCAGTAACAGCTGCTCTACAGGAAGCTTCCAGTGAATCAAATCCGCATTGTAAAGTATGCTTGCCCACCTGTTCAGCTGCATGCAACAGATCCTGCATTTCCTTGAATTCAGGCTGTTCTGAGTGTGTGCTCATTTTTTGTTTTAACTGAGACATCAGGAATTGTTAATATTTCAACATGTAAAACTGGCAATTTAATGCTCTCATAGCCAGAGTTGCAGAGGTGTATATTTTCTTTCCCCATCTATCTAGGGCTCTGGAATTAAAACAGGAGGGATAGCAAGAGGTCTGTGCTGGGGTAATAAAAGGAACTCTCGGAGCCTTTTCTTAGAATCTGAGTAATCCTGGCCTTTCCAGTGGAAATGTTCCCTCATGGTATGTAATGTTTCCCCAAAGGAGTAATCTTCAGGGGGAGATGTTGAGGGAATAGTCTTCAGCATCAGAATCCTCATAAGGTGGAAAAGTGTAATCCTGTTCCTCAGAAGCATTTGAGGAGAGAGAAACCTGGTCAGAGGATGCATAATCCTCCTCTTGTCTTGGTCTTTTATCAGGAGGGGGATGGGAACCCCTGATAAGGGAAATTAAATCTTCAGCCATCTTAGGCATCTGTTTCTTAGGCATGGGGCCTTGACCTGTAGACTGATGAACAGTTTTCTTAGGTTTTAACGGTGTTTTAAGCTTAGCATAAGATTTAATGGTGAGTGTAGTCGGTCTGAAGACACCTTCTGCAACCGAAGGTGTTTCCTCTGCACCGGTGTCTAAATCTGCTTTGGTGTCGGTAGATGGCTGCGTCGGCCTAATAGACTCCGCTTGGGAGTCGGCAGCTGTCTGGGGTTCCAGCTCTGCGGTCATCAGGGGCTGCATAGGCGCCTCACTGAAAACTGGAGAACCAGCGACAGGCCCAGCTGAGGCCTCGGGGTCTGGCTTATTCCTAGGCTGCCTGTCCTTATCCTTGCGTTTTTTATGAACTGCGGTCGTCGGCTGCTCCGACGGCATGATATAATTGAATTTCCTACCAAAGTAATGCCGTGCGAAGTCAAAACGGCATTTGATAGTGCGTTTGTTAAACCTAGCGCAAAACCGACAACCTGTGACATCGTGGTCTGGGCCTAAGCAAGGAATACAATAGGAATGGAAGTCCTTATGAGGTATTTGCTTCCCATAAGAAAATGCAATTGTTAACTTTTTCTGACATCGGACTGAGGCAAGAAAATGTTCCCCAACGGGGTACTTAGCTTTATTGAAGACTTCAGACTGAAATTCAAATCGAAAATCTCAGGTGTCGGCCGACCAGCACTTGCGAACTGCTTCTGCTTCGGGCACCGCGCGGCAAGAATGACTGAAGAAAATGGTGTTGGATGCCTCTTATATACCCCTGACGCACTAACGTCAGGGAAGAAGCGACAGCAACCGACGCCAGACCAAGACTTTGGAATTCGGGCCGACTGCGGGACCGCCTGACGGCAGGATAACCCAAGTGTGATGACTGCAGCAGGGTAACACGATGAACATCAGCAGGTTTGTGAGAAAAAAAATGTGACAGAAGGGTTATTTAGAGAGTGGGACAAACAGAAAAGAGAATCAAAAGCAATAGTAGAAGTAAAAGGGAGACAGACTATAGGATAGAGGGAACAAAAAGTACTTGGAAGGAGTGGCAGCAATAGTAATACAACAGTTGAAAGACAGGCTGTGAAATCTTGCTGTTCATGAGAAACAGCAGCTGGGGAGACACTCAAAGAATATTAGGATAGTATACATGGAACTTTGAAGATGGAGCTTAAGATGCTGTTCTGCGACAATAGCACAAAAGTGCAAAAATTGTCAGTGCAAGGTTTATATTATACACTGGAGAAGGCAATGCCAATGCTTAGGAATACGAAAAAGGGAAAAATAACCAGGGGCCCTCAAGAGATCATCATCATCTTTTAGCTGTTCCCGTTAGGGATCGCCACAGCGGATCATCTGTTTCCATTTCTTCCTGTCCTCTGCATCTTGCTCTGCCACACCAACCACCTTCATGTCCTCTCTCACCACATCCATAAACCTTATCTTAGGCCTTCCTCTTTTCCTGTTACCTGGTAGCTTCACCCTTAGCATCTTTTTCCCAATATACTCAGCATCGCTACTCAGCACATGTCCAAACCAATGTAATCTTGCCTGTCTGGCTTTGTCTCCAAACCTTCCAACCTGGGCTGACCCTCCAATATACTTATACCTAATCCTGTCCACCCTCATCACACCCAGTGCAAATCTTAACATCTTCAACTCTGCCACATCCAGCTCAAACTCCTGCCTTTTTGTCAATGCCACTGTCTCCAACCCATATAACATAGCTGGTCTCACTACCCTCTTGTAGACCTTCCCTTTCACTCTTACTGGTACTCGTCTGTCACAAATCACTCCTGACACTCTCCTCCACCCACTCCATCCTGCCTGTACTCTCTTCTTCAACTCTCTTCCACACTCACCATCACTCTGAACTATTGATCCCAAGTATTTAAACTCATCCACCTTCACCACCTCTACTCCTTGCATCCACACCATTCCTCCATCCTCCCTCTCATTCACACGCATATATTCTGTCTTAGTCCTGTTGACCTTCATTCCTCTTCTCTGTAGAGCATATCTCCATCTCTCCAGGGTCTCCTCCACCTGTTCCTTACTCTCACTACAGATAGCAATGTCATCTGCAAACATCATAGTCCACAGGGACTCCTGTCTGATCTCGTCTGTCAACCTGTCCATCACCATTGCAAATAAGAAAGGGCTCAGATCTGATCCTTGATGTAATCCCACCTCCACCTTAAACACATCTGTCACTCCCACCGCAGACCTCACCGCTGTCACACTACCCTCGTACATATCCTGTACCACTATTACATACTTCTCTGACACTCCCAACTTCCTCATACAATACCACAACTTCTCTCTAGGCACCATCATATGCTTTCTCTAAGTCTGCAAAAACACACTGCAACTCCTTCTGACCTTCTCTGTACTTCTTCATCAACACTCTTAGAGCAAACATCGCATCTGTAGTGCTCTTTCCTGGCATTAAGCCATACTGCTGATCACTAATCATCATGTTCCTTCTTAACCTAGCTTCCATTACTCTTTCCCATAACTTCATGCTGTGACTTATCAATTTAATCCCTCTGTAGTTACTACAGCTCTGCACATCACCCTTATTCTTAAAAATCAGTACCAAAACACATTTTCTCCATTCCTCAGGCATCCTCTCACTTTCCAAGATTTCATTAAACAATCTGGTTAAAAACTCCACTGCCATTTCACCAAAACACCTCCATGTTTCCACAGGTATGTCATCTAGACC
The DNA here is from genome assembly GCF_019279795.1 of Protopterus annectens. Classification (NCBI taxonomy): domain Eukaryota; kingdom Metazoa; phylum Chordata; order Ceratodontiformes; family Protopteridae; genus Protopterus; species Protopterus annectens. The sequence goes on from NC_056747.1 coordinate 976,216,475, forward strand.
AACAACCTTTCCATTCTTCATCCTCTTCACAGCTATCCTTACTTCGTCCTTGCTAATCCATTGTACTACATGCTTCACTATCCCCACATCATCCAAACTTCTCTCCCTCTCATTCTCTTCATTCATTAACTCCTCAAAGTACTCTTTCCATCTCCTCAACACTCTCTCCTCACTTGTGAGTATATTTCCCTCATTATCCTTTATCACCTTTACCTGCTGCACATCCTTCCTAGCTCGGTCCCTCTGTCTAGACAATTGGTACAGGTCCTTTTCTCCCTTCTTAATGTCCAACCTTTCATACAACTCTTCATATGCCTTATCCTTAGCCTTCGCCACCTCTCTCTTTGCCATGCACCTCATCTCCTTATACCTGTCTACTTTCTTCATCGCTCTGACAATCCCACTTCTTCTTTGCCAACCTCTTTCTCTGTATACTCTCCTGTACTTCCTCATTCCACCACCATGTCTCCTTGTCGTCCTTCCACTGTCCAGATATCATATCAAGCACCTTTCTAGCCGTCTCCCTTACTAGCTCTGCTGTAGTTACCCAGCTATTTGGTAACTCTTCATTACCACCCAGTGCCTATCTTAACTCATCACTGAACTCCACCTCACAATTACCCTTTTTCAATTTCCACCATTTGATCCTTGGTGCTGCCCTCACACTCCTCCTCTTCTTGATCACCAGCGTCATCCTACAAACCACCATCCTATGCTGCCTAATTACACTTTCCTCAGACACCACTTTACAGTCTCCAATCTCCTTCAAACTGGCCCTGCTACATAAGATATAATCCACCTATGTGCATCTTCCTCCACTCTTGTATGTCACCCTATGCTCCTCCCTCTTGTTAAAATACGTATTCACCACAGCCATGTCCATCCTTTTCGCAAAATCCACTACCATCTGACCTTCTGCATTCCTTTAACACCATACCTACCCATCACTTCCTCATCCCCTCTGATCCCTTCACCAACATGCCCATTGAAATCTGCTCCAAACACCACTCTCTCACCCTTGGGTATAGTCATCACTTCATCCAACTCACTCCAAAATTTTTCTTTCTCATCCATCGCACACCCAACCTGTGGAGCATATGCACTAACAACATTCATCATTACACCATTAATTTCCAGCTTCATAAACATCACTCTATCCGACACTCTTTTCACCTCCAAAACACTCTTAGCATACTGTTCCTTCAGGATAACTCCTACGCCATTTCTCCTCCCATTCACAAAGAGATAAAGGAGATATTTCATTGTTATTATGAAAATCTTTACGAGGCTGTACAGAGGGATGTTGAGTTAGGGCAAAAATGGATAGGTTATTGGGAGGACAAGTTACATTAAAAGTGGGACTAGAAGAGACCCAGCAATTCATAGAAAAATAAGAAAGAATGAGATCAAGGAGGCAGTGTTAAGTCATGTAATAGGTAAATCTCCAGGACCTGATGACATTTCAGTGGAAATCTGGAAGACGGATAGATAAGCTTTACTAAGGATTGGAAGAGGTTACTAAACAGAACAGTGGGAGGAGGGGTACAAGCATCTTGGAAAGAGGAGGGCATGATAGAAGTATTGCCATAGATGGGAAGAGACCCATCGGACCCTTTTATGTATAGACTGAGTTCTGTATTGAGCTATGATAACATTTTTATGTAAAAACTGGCTAAGAGACATGGATCAATGTGGATTTGTATAAGTCAGGCAGGCTTTTGACAATATCGCTAAAACAATGAAATGCAAAGAAAGGCTGCACTAGAGAAAAAGCCCTTATTACTGCTAAATTCAGATGTGGAAAAAGCATTTGATGGGGTCTGCTGGTGTTTTTAATGGCTGTCATTAAAAACGTTACCTCATATCTGACATTTTGTGTTTACTTTTCCTTGTGGGGAAATGTTTTTCAAATAATTTATTTTTATGGGGAAAAAAAACAACTTTCGGTTAAAACTTGTGGCTAGGAGCTAGGACATTCAGTTTTCAGTGTTGTCATTAAAATGTTTTACCTCAACACTTATTTTCCCACTCAGATGGCTTCACCAACTCTCCTAAGCTCCACTACTTGCTTATTTGACTCCTTTTTTTGGTAGACAGACTGTCCTGATTCCCTGTGGGAATTCTCCTATTATTTACCATATTTTATGAGGGTAAAATGTTACTTTTCTAAAAAAAGTGTTAATGATTGAGGGTTGTGTGTTTTATACTTGTTACTAAAAAATTTACTTCAGAACTGTTCTGTCAGTAGGTAGGACTGGCACTTCAAAGCTGAACTAGCTACTTGTCAGACACCTTTTGTTGCAAGGATATGGTCCTGTGTCATGGTAACTTGATTGTTCCTCCCTGAACCACAGTTATTTTGGGGACTTCAGTCTTGTATTTGGTTTCTCCTTGACCTCAACCACTAATGAAAGAATCAGCAATTACCATCTGCTGATCCTCAGACTACTCATTACTTTGTCTTGGTTCTACTGGTGCTTCCCTTTGGGAAGACACCAAGGACCACGAGGCAGGCACATTCTCTCCGTCTATTCAGCTGACCTTTTTGGGTAAAACAGAACCACTCTTGCTGCCACTGGGGAATGAACCAGGTGATGCTCTTTTTCTAAGCTGCTCTCAGGAATTCCAATGCTGGGAAGACACTATCCTTCAAGCAAGGGGCTCTTAAACAAAGGAAACATAAGCTTAGGCATTTATCTTCTCCTAACACAAACAAGGAGGATTTGAAGGGCTTTTCTACAGATTTATTTAAAGCCTTTCAATCTTTACAAGCTGCATCTTCCCCTCATTAAAAAGGGATATATTTTCTTCTCTCTCAGATTCTGATTCTTGGTATGAGGGACATAATTTTATCTTACACTGTTTTTCTCAAATTTCTAGTCTACAGAACAGGGAATCCGAGCAGCAGTTTCTTCACCACTCTATCGACACTGTCATCGGAAAGTGTCCTGGAGGATCTGGAGGACATGGTCAGGGATATGGATCTCCCTATAGAGGGAGACCTACAAGTAGGGGAGACTGGTCAAAAAACTGGAGACCAGCTCCGAACTGACACATCTGACCTTGGGTCCAATAAACCTGGAGCCGAAGTAGACATCATAGAAGCACTATCTTCTTATCGGCTCCAAAGGCAGTGGAGCTGAAGAAGCTATAGTTGCCTTAATAATTTTCTCCGGTGGCTCCTAGGAGACTGACAGAGCCAGAGAGCGCTTCTTAGAAGACATTTTATATAACTTTTTATCTGATTTGGGAGAAGACTTTGAACTGGAGGATCTCTCCAAATCCTCTTCAAAAGATGGTTTCAGCAATACTCTCAAAATAAGCTTCTTCTGCCTCTCTTGCAGCACGCGGGGGCTAAAAGCGTTACAGAACAAACAGGAATCCTGTAAATGAATAGCCCCCATGCATTACACACATTCAGAATGCCCATCTGTTAGAGACATTTTGTTGTTACACTTAACACACTTTTTGAAGCCTTAAGGCCTGTGCTCTTTAGACTTCTTGGACATGTTGAGACAAGAACACACCCCCACAGGGGAAAACGGTAGGGGCACCTTCACCACAGAAACAAGAAGCGCGGGAAACTAGCCTCTAACTCAAACGGCCTAGAGACCGCAAGGTAACCACAGGGAGGATTAGGTCCTCTAAGTTAAATGGGCCTAGCCCAGGAAAACACTAACAGGGGAACAACCAACAGTCACACCACAAAACTAACGCTGCAAAAGGGGATTAAACTGGTAAACAACAGAAAGAACGACAGGAAAAACCAGGGGAGAACTAGGTCATCTAACTGAAATGGGCCTAGCCCGAAAACACCAGGTAAAGCGGGATACCAGAAAAGACACTAACTTGCTAAAAGTAAAAATTACACACACACTAGCTATTAAAATAGCTTTTGGAGCTACTAAATTGAATAAAAGTAGTAAATTTTTTCTTAGCCACAGCCAAGAGTGAGACCGCGTCCGAGCTGTACGAGCGGCAAATGAGATCTGGGGAATAGGCGCATTGCACCATGGGATACCTCTTAGCCACGAGCTAATTGAAGACTTCGAGCTAGAGTATGGCCAAGTCGGAGCCGAAGTTCAGCTCCGAACCCACGGGTAAGAATGTAGGAGAGACTGGACTACATAACATCACTTATTTCAATTTCAGTCTTTGTGAGTGGGTTGTAGGGATACTTCTTTTTGATCAAGTGTGACTGAGTATACATTTTGGGCAATCATGTACTAGTTTTTCATAGGGGTAGCAGAAACTGAGATGTGAATGCTTGTCAGCACTGTAGAAGGACCGCGGATTAGTAGGAGGGAGTTTTGGAGCAGCAGCAACCTTGGAATAATTTCTTCATGTACTATCATGCTTACCAGTGCAAGCCTGTGTTTTTTTTTTTTTTTTTTACATACTGCAGTGATGTAGTATGTAGTGCCTTTTATTCTTTATCAGCTTATATATTTGGTGAACTTGTAAAGTAGTCTTATCAGTAGAAAACGTCTATCTTGATAGCAGAATCCCTGGTTTTGCTTATAATTTAATGCTTTTACACCAATACTACACAATCACTTTGTAAGTAACTGTTTCTCCATCTCTTTTTTGGGAATTCAGCTACAGCTTTGCCCCCTCTATTTCTTGGAAGGTTAATGACTTATATCAAGAAATATAACTGGAGTTTAATTATTCCAAGAAATTCATAAAGTACAGTTGTGTACCTACCATAAATGTAGAGGTTCGAGTGTATTCATTGTTGCAGTCATTACACTTGGGTTATGCTGCTGGCAGGCTACCCGCAGTCAGCCTAAATTCCAAAGTCTAGGTCCAGCGTCGGTTGCTGTCGCCTCTTCCCTGACGTCAGTGTGCCAGGGATATAAAAGATGCAGCCAACGCCATTTTCTTCAGTTTTTCTTGCCCCAGATGTCAGGTGCCCCCAAACTGGTAGGCTGAAAATTATGCCAATAAGTATGCATGCACAAAAATAAACAGTTTCTTCATCTACAAGCAAATACACCAAATAGGTTGTATAGGATAGAGAAGTACAGATAAGTCCCAGCAAAGAAAAGTTGGATGGGTGGGTGGGTAACCTGGACTGCAACAGTGAATACACTCGAACATCTACATTTATGGTAGGTACACAACTGTACTATGTTCATCGTGTTTCACTGTTGCAGTCATTACACTTGGGTTGAATCCCAAAGCTGAGGGTGGGTGGCTGGGTCTAAATAGGATTAGGAGAGGCTATAAGGCCCTGCAGAACTGCAGTGGAAAAGCCTGCTCTGGATTTAGAGTAGAGAGGTAAGTGGTAGTGCTTGGTAAAAGTGTGCACTGAACTCCAAGTTGCAGCCTCTAAAATGTCTTTGGTTGGTACTCCTCTGAGGAAGGCTGCTGAAGTGGCTGCTGCTTTGGTTGAGTGAGGCCTAATGCCCTTAGGCACTGATTTGCCATGTTGTGAATAGCAGAAACGAATGCAGTGGCCTATCCATTTTGAAATAGTCTGCTTTGAGATAGCCTTTCCTTGTGATCCTGCAGCATATGCTACTAAGAGTTGCTCAGTCTTTCTAAAAGCTTTAGTTCTGTCCAAGTAGAAGCGCAGCTGTCTGTGTATGTCCAAAGAATGCAGGAGTCTCTCACCCTTATTCTGTGGGTTTGGATAAAAGGTAGGCAAATGAATGGTTTGGTTAAGGGCCACACTGGACATTACCTTAGGCATAAATGTCGGGTTCGTCCTCAGAGAAACCCTGTCTGGATGGAAAATGATAAAAGGTTCCACAGCCATGAGTGCCTGTAACTCTGAGACTCATCTTGCAGAGGTTATTGCTAGGAGCAGAGCTGTTTTCCAAGATAAGAACTTTATTTCAGCTGTATTGGCTGGCTCAAAAGGTGGCAGTGTGAGTTTTTCCAAGACATAATTGAGGTCCCATGCAGGTACTGGTGCTCTCCTTGGAGGTCTTATGTTTTTGGCCCCTCTGAGGTACTGTCTTAGCAACGGATGTGAAAAAATTGGTGGTTCCGTATTGTAATGAGCTGAAATGGCAGAGGCATGCATTTTAATTGATGAAAAGGATAGGCCTTTGTCCAGCATCTCAGTTAGGTATTGTAAAATCTGAGGAATATTTGGTACAAACGTGTCAATTCCTTGTGCCTGGTTCGAAGCACAGAATCTTTTCCATTTTTCTGCATAAGATTTTCTGGTACTGGGCCTCCTGGCCTCCAAAATAACACCCATCACTGCTTTAGAGAGAGGTGTATTCTGAATGGCTACATTATCTGCCATGCTGCCAGATTTAGGGTTCTGAGTTGGCTGTGCAGGATATGATTGTTTTGTTGGGTCAGTAAATGAGGAATTAGAGGCAATGCAATGTCCAGGCTGGGCCTTGAGACAAGCTCTTTAGGATTGGGTACCAGTGCTGGCGGGGCCAGTCTGGAGCAATCAGAATAATTTTTGGCTTCTCTTCTCTGACCTTTAGGAGTACCTTAGGGAGGAGAGGCAGAGGAGGAAAGGCATATACTGTTTTAAGTTTTTCCAGCTGAAAGATAGAGCATCCACTTTCCATGCTTGCTTGTGATAAGTCCTTGTGCAGAATCTCTGTAGTTGGCAGTTGTGAGGGGAGGCAAATAGATCTATGTCTGGGCATCCCCATTTCTTTATTATCATGCTGAAGACTTCTGGATCCAGTTTCCACTCGTGGGGATCCATGAAGTTTCTGCTTAGTTCGTCTGCCAGAGTATTTTTCTTTCCTGGCAGGAATTGTGCTTGCAGGTATACTTGATAAGTCAATGCTGTGTCCCACAAAGTCATGGCTTGTCTGCAGAGGGGGGTAGGAATGAGTGCCGCCCTGTTTGTTTATGTACCACATGACTGTAGTATTGTCCGTCCTTATCTGTAGTTGTTCTGGATGGAGTAGGTCCTTGAAAGCTGTCAGGGCATTCTGAACAGCTAGCATCTCTTTTTGATTGATATGAAGATGCCTTTGGCTTGTGGGCCATGTGCCCTGAGTACATTTTCCTGCCATGTGGGCACCCCCAGGCATAATCTGAAGCATCTGTTGTTATTGACTGCCTGGCTGAGGGTAGGGTGAATGGCTTGTCCCTTGTTGTGGTGACAGGCCTGTGCCCACCATCGAAACTCCTGTTGCAGGCAAGGAATGAGGGTAATTAATGTTTCCAGGCTGTGACAATGTTGAGTTCAAACACTTTTTAGATACCATTGTAGTTTCCTCATATGCAGTCTGGCATATGGAATTAGCAGAATGCAGGATGCCATGAAACCCAAAGCCTGCAGAATTTTTCTTGCAGACAACTGGGTCTTTGTTGCCAACATTTTGATGTAAGAAGTCAGTTGCCTTGGTTTGTCTGGCGTGAGATAAGCCATCTGGGCAATTGTATTTAAGCTTGCACCCAGGAATATTATCTCTTGAGCAGGTACTAGTTTTGACTTATTTTCGTTTACTGTGTACCCTAGGCAAATTAGTAATCTTTTTACAAACGCCAGATGCTTTAGTAGAATGTCCTTGTGCTCTGCTTGAATAAGGCAATCGTCCAAGTAAGGATATATTTGAATTCCTCTTTGTCTGCAAAATGCAATTACTGGTGCCAGGCATTTTGTGAAGACCCTGGGCGCAGTAGATAAGCCAAAGGGCAGTGCAGAAAATTGGTAGTGCATTGAGCCAGCTATAAATCTGAGGTATCTTCTGCAAAACTGTCTGATTGGAATATACAGGTGTGCCTCTTTTAGGTCCAAAGTTACAAGCCAAGCCTTCTTACCCAGCATGGGCAGAAGCTGCTGCAGAGTCAACATTTTGAATTTTGGAACGTCCAGAAATGTATTTAGAATAGACAGGTCCAGTACTGGTCTCCAGAATTTGTCTTTTCTGGGTACCAAGAAAAGTCCTGAGTAAAATCCATATCCCTGCTCTTGCTGTGGTACTTACTGAATGGCCCTCATGTCCATGAGGGATGAAACTTGTTTTAGCCTCTGCCAATTGCTTGTGTGGCAGGTCTGGCATACCTTTTGCCCTTGGCAGGGTGTGAAAGTGGAACCTGTAGCCCTGGGACACTATATTCAAGACCAATTTGTCCTGGGTGATCATGTGCCAATTTTGAGAAAAAAAGTGCTAGTTTTCCCACTAAGGGGGCTGCCAAAAGATAAGTGCTTGGTGCTGGAAGAGGAAAATCATTGGGACTGGTTCCTGTATGGCTGTGATTTGTCTTCTCCGCTTTTGGAGGTAGAAGCGCCCCACTGTTTAGGCCTGTATGAGCCCTGGGGCTGGGATCTGCCTCTGGGGCATCTGTATCTGCCTCTTTGTGGCCTGTCTGACACTGGAAAGGACCAATTCTTTGTAGGCCAGTTCCTGCTAAATCTGGGTGGCTGTACCTGTAAGAAATCCTTTACTGTTTGCATAGATTTTGCTTTGTCCTCCATTTTCTTCAACACCTCCTCTGCTTTAACACCAAATAAGGTATTATGCTGTAATGGAGCATCTAATAATTTTGCTTTAACATGATCAGGCAAATTCTGTTCCTTTAACCAAGCATGCCTCCTAATGACAGAACCTGTAACTGCAGCCCTGCACGAGGCCTCCAGAGAATCAAATCCACATTGCAATGTATGCTGTCCGACTTGTTCAGTTGCATGCAATAAATCCTGCATTTCCTTATTTTCTGCACAATCTGAGTTTGACATTTTCTGTTTTAGCAATGACATTAAGTATTGCTGACATTTAAGCATATGAAATTGACAATTTAAAGGTCTCACAGCCAAAGTAGCAGAAGTGTAAACCTTTTTTCCCCATCTGTCTAGTACCCTTGAATCTCTATCAGAGGGGATAGGGTTTTTTGCAGTAGAAGCCTTGACCCCTTTGGGACCCTGAGAAATAGTTTTTGGGTCAGCAGCAGGGTTTTTATAAAGAAATGTATGTGTATCTGTCTGGTTTAACAGGGGCAGGAGGTAAAGAGTCAGGAGAAAGTCCGGACTCTGAAAATACATCATCTATAATGTCTAACACAGGAGGAATAGCCAAAGGCCTGTGCTGAGGTAGTAAAAGAAAATCTCTAAGCCTTTTCTTAGAGATTCTGAGTAGTCTTGGCTCTCCCAGTGGAAGTGCTCCCTCATGGTATGCAGGGTTTCCCCAAAAGAATAATCCTCAGGTGGTGAGGCTGAAGGGATAGATTCTTCAGCATCAGAATCCTCATAAGGAGGAAGAGAGTATTCCTGTTCAGAAGAGGAGTCACAGGAAATGGAAACCTGATCAGAAGATTTGTATTCTGTCTCTTGCCTAGGCCTCTTGTCAGGAGAGGGATGGGAACCCCTGATCAAAGTAATTAGGTCTTCGGCCATTTTGAGCATCTGTTTTTAGGCATGGTAGTCTGTCCAGGAGAATGCTGTAATTGTTTCTTTGTCTTTAGAACTGCTTTAGTCTTTGCTTTGGAAGCTGAAGTAGGCTTTACATATAACTGTGTAGGTCTGAAAACACCCTCAGAAGCTGATGCCTGCTCAACAGCTCCGGACCCATCTGAGGGAATAGTTTCAAAGTGTCCAATACCTTGAGTATCCAGAGGCCTAGCTGGCTCCACGTGGGAGTCGTCAGTGGCCTGTGGCTCTGAGGTAGTGGGCGCCAGGGGCTGCGAAAGTGCCTCACTGAGAACCGGCAACTGGCTTAGCGGAAGCCTCGTCGTCAGTTTTGGACCTCGGATGCCTGTCCTTTTCTTTTTCCTTGCGCTTTTTATAAACTCTGGTCATCAGCTGTTCCGATGGCATTATATAATTGAATCTTCAGCCAAAGTAATGAAAGGCAAAATCGTACCGACGCTTAATAGTGCGTTGGTTAAATCTAGCACAAAACCAACAGCTAGCAACATTATGATCAGGGCCAAGGCAAGGAATACAGTAAGAATGAATATCCTTATGAGGTATTTGCTTCCCACAAGAAATACAATTGTTAACTTTTTCTGACATCGGACTGGAGCAAGAAAAAAGTTTCCCCAACGGGGTACTTAGCTTTAATGAAGACTTTGGATCTGAAATTCATTTTTGAAAATCTCAGGAGTCGGCCGACCGGCACTTGCGAACTGCTTATGCTTTGGGCACCGCACAGCATGAAAGACTGAAGAAAATGGCGTCGGCTGCATATTTTATACCCCTGGCGCACTGACATCAGGGAAGAGGCGACAACAACCGACGCCGGACCTAGACTTTGGAATTCAGGCCGACTGCAGGTAGCCTGCCAGCAGGATAACCCAAGTGTAATGACTGCAACAGTGAAACACGATGAACAGCTCTGTGTTCCAACGTGTAATCTAAAGATGCAAAACTTCTCAGTGATGAAGTCTGCTATGGAAAGGAATTATGGGCTGGAATTTATAGAGATATGCTTCGTCTGTGCAGTGCATTGCACCAAAAAGACTAATTACATTCCTAAAGAGGGACAGAAAGTGCTTCTGAGCAGTTATTCAGCTCTACACAGATAAGCACTGCAGCAAAGATACTTGCAGACATACTTGTGAAGAGAAGGAAGTACAGAGAAGTGAAAGGCACAGTATACGGTGTGCATGCGAACTTGCGTGAATCATGTGAGAGGTGAAAACATTAGGTGCACATCTGAATGAAGCAGCATAAAGCATTTTGTACAGAAGAAAAGCCATGCATACTAGTACACCCCATCACAGACTGGCATAAGGCTGCACCTACAGAAATATAGTAATGGCAGCTACCATAGCATGGTGACCATATGCATGGACTCCCAGCTGATGTAAGGAAGAGGGGGAAAGTGGTACAGAGGAAAAAAGAAAAAAATGTGAAAGGCAGCAAGCAGAGGGCACACAGTAAGACATTTTTTTGCAGGGACAGTTTATTTTTATAGAGAAAGTAGAGATGAGGGGGAAGGAACAGGGTCAGTCAGTTTGCAGACAAACACAAAACAGCACAGGTGACAGTGAATGATGTGCACACACTAGTATTGGAGATGTGGTGGACGGAGATGCTCAGTGGACAAACAAATGGTGATAGGGAGGATTGAGCAATGCACAAACTGTAGAGCTGAAATCAATAGGATGAGGGTACACTAGGCTGGGGATGACGGTGACATACATGTAATAAAGACTATTGCCCTGGCTTAGACAGAAACTACTGCAAACTATCACCAGCAGATGAATCAGTTTGGCCAAGAGTATAGACCACTTCTTACTCTGAAGGTCTGATGGTTGGTGCTGCTTAGATGAGCAAATCTGCAACCCGTTCCTGGCAGCGTTCTAAGCAGGCCATGTGTCTTCCCACTGCTATCTTGTGTGCAGCCTCTATCAACTACTGAACCTGTGGCTGGGCCACTAAGGGCAATGAGGCTAAAATATCTGTCAGTGACATGTTGAGAGTCCTGTCTATCAGTAAGGCAGTGATGTACTCCCAAGCCCCATCACCCTTCCCAGCTACATTCTCATTAGGCGCAGGTTGTGGTTGAGGTGTCTGCCATGACACTTGGTCATTTGGACTTGTGTGGACCTGCAAGGAGGAGATACAATGGGAAAGCTGCTGTAAGCGAACCTGTACTGCAAATGCATTGGACATACATAACACACCAGTGGTCTGTAGTAATGGTCCTACTGTACCTGTGCCATGGTGCTGCCCTGCTGCTTCCTTATGATCATATTGTTTGGCAAGACCATACCTCTCAACCTTGCAGTTATTCCAATGTCCCATTACTTGGCTATTTCACCCCATTTACCATAAACACTGTAATGTGCATACTGCTTTACTTCTAAAATGACTTGGATTTCAATTAATTTTTAAAAGTTTTATTTTACAGCACAAACATTAATAGACATGTGCTAAACAAAGCAATGCAGTCTCACAATGAAAACAGACTTAGCATTAAGCCCTTGAAACTCACATTCATTAAAACAGCACTGAAACCCACATTCAAAGAAATATTAAATTACATTCCTTGTATAATACAGTACAGTTGTTAGAGGGCATTTTAAATTTATTGTTTTGAACATTTTTCCAGTAAACAATGAAACAATGCATGAACCAATAATGACAAAACTGCTCAATTCAAAACATTTCCATAATAAAAGTGTACTCAAACTGTCATCTAAATAATTCCATATTAAAGAGATCTGTAACTAATGAAGAGGTTGCTGCTAGCAAACAACTTTATATTTTATTGTTTCATCTGCAAATAAAGTGCACGTTGCCCTTGAGGAATAAATTGCCTATATTACATTAAAAAATGATAAGCTAGTAATATTGCAATAGGGAACGAATGGCAAACTGATAGGTTCATAGTTACTAGTTATCACCGCCAAAGTGGACATCCTCAGGACTGCAGCATCCCCCCCCCCTTTAAAAGTACAACACGGTACAGTATCAGCAATGTATCTACATACTGTGGGAGTAGAACCCACAACCTTCTGCATCAAAAGCAAGTATTCTACCTGTTATGCTATTAACAATGCAAGCAGACTTAGCCTAAGCAGCACTAAACTTCTCTTCCCCTGAAGCTCTCAACACTCAACTGCATCTATCAACTTTGCAGCACAAGAAATCTGGAAAAAGCCAACATTTATGGGGGGGGGCAAAAGTCCCAAAACATGGGACACATTTTAAACCTTGCTTGTATAATATTTGAAAGTTGCTAGAATAAAATGGTGTACCACTATAAATTTGTGTTACCACCATGCGTTTCCTGAAAGATAGGAATACTGAAACTTAAATGACTATCATTTAATGAATTCAGTTCTCAATTTTCACTATAGCTCTCAACCTCTTAGCACAAAAAAACCTGGACATGGCCAATAATGGGGGGATACAGTGGTGGTATTCCGGACTGTAACATCTAATTAAGTAATGCATATTTAATACAAATAATAATATAAATACACCATACAGGCCACTTAATGCCTGGCATACATTTTATTACAGGATGCAAAAATTAGATTTTTAACACCATTGTCTGTACTATACCAAATGCGTTTACATTACTTCTAAGGGGATTCTGAATCCCTCCACCTGCTTATCCCTTTCAAGAAAGCATAAAGTATCAGTATACTGCACCAACTTTATAAGCCCAGTACTTTCTGTTACTATTGCCTTATGTAGTTTGTCTTAAGTGTATGTTATTCTAAGCCTTTGGTTGAAGCACTTGGGCTTCAGACCCGCTGTTTTACATTAAGAAGGTTTGTGGTCTGCACTGTTGTGGCAGGACAGGTAGCTTACATCCTTCTAAGTTGGGAGTTGCTGACTGAAGGCTTTATTGTCTGTTATTCTAAAAGTGCATTAGTTCTGGTTTAAGCACTTGGGCTTCAGGCCAGTTATTTTACATTAAGCAGGTGTGGTGTGTACTCTTGTCATAGGAGAAGGTAGATTCTGCCCCTCTGAGCTAGGAGTTTCTGGTTAAAGGCTTACTGTGCCTGCTTAGTTGAACTGTTTCTTTCTGAAATTGGGACTCCTTGTTTGCTGTAACAGACTAAATTCAGACCTGCTGAATCTAACTTTGTTTGTATAACTTGAGCAATAATCCAGACCATCTTTTTTGGAGAAGGTTCCTCTGCACCCTAGTGGCAGGAGTGTGCAGTTAGAACTTGTCTGATCGAAGACTGCTGGAACGGGCTCAGTTTTTAGCTTTTTATTGATTAATTTGTTTAAATCAGTTTGCTACTGTTATATTAAAAATAAAATATACTTTATGCATTGCCGCTTAGCTAGGGTTAAACTATTCCCAGCGCCATAAAGTCTGCTCTTCAAATTATCCCTTAGAACTAGCCAGTTTTAGCACTCAAATCTGTTTCTTTGAGCTCAGAACTTGTTCAAAACTCGTTGTAAGCACTAAAAAGCTACAAATTACTACAGCACTCAACTTTCCTCACTTGTCTAGTGGAAAAGAGTTTTTAGTACTTAAATAAGCACCTATCCAGGCATGTCTAAGGGTCAGCTTCCGATGTTTTCTCCTGTCTACCTGATGAATCTGCGCATCCTGGGGCAATGCAGCAATTGCCTCATGTATACAGACAACCCTCTCCTCCTACCACCCATCACTACAACCTGTGAGAGATGCACTTATATAGCCAAACTGGAAGCAAAGATCTCCTCACCCAAGACTAGACTAGACAGTCAAGAGGAGAAGGTAAACACTTGCGCCACACCACACTCATCACACAGTCCCTCAAAACCTACACCAAAAAAACACACACATAGAAACACAAAACACACACCTACATTCATGGAGGCTCTCAATAAAAATCTGCTCGAGCAACAGAAACCTCCAAAGCAGAAACGCAAGCAACCTCCACCCCCCCCAACACAACCCAAATACCGCATACCCCACAAACTCAGTGTGCCACTCAACCACAGCCCATAAGGCATAACAACGTACCCAACACTCTAGTCATAGGTGACGCTATAGTCAGGCTCACTGATGTTCCATTCATCAGGCCAAACAAGGAGAAAGTTACTGTCAGCTGCCTGCTGGGTGCTACGATCCGCCACATAATGCACACACTCAGGTCACTCCACAACAAGTACAAATATGACTCTGTCATTGTCCATGTTGGTGTGAATGACCTGAGACATACCTCCCTGAACTACATGAAAAGAGACATGGAGGAGATCTCCGATCTTCTAGTCCAGGCAGGTATGACCCTAGCCCTGAGTAGCATCCTGCCATCACCCAGAAGGATACCACAGTACAAGGAAAAAATGATTGACTTCAACAATTGGCTAAGCTTCTGGTGCCATTCTAAGGCAGTATCTGTCTGCCTGGGATGACAAAATCAACAGACCACGATGCTTTGTCAGAGATGGCCTGCACCTGTCGCCCTTAGGATTCCGGATACTAGCCAAGGCTCTTGCCACCCCTATAGTGCCTTTTTTAGGCAAGGTTCAAATGACAAATTCACCACCGTAACAGGTACAAGCAAGCAAAATCTGAGGGTAATGCTACTCAATGCTAGAAGTCTAAACCTCAAAATGCATTCACTTGAAGCACTCCTTAAAATGGAGAACATCGACATCTGTGCAGTGACAGAGACGTGGATCAAGGCTCCAGAGAGCACCCCTGCATTACCAGGCTATAATTCATACCACACCTTTCGGCCACCTAACCTGGACCGAAACACTAAAGCCGGAGGCGTGTCCATATTCATTAAGGATATCCACACCTCCAGGCTAGCTGTTCAGCATAATGCATCCGAGATTATCCAAGTGCAACTAACTCTGGGCAGGACTGCAATCCAAATTGTAACTTGCTACAGATCCCCCACCATGCCCCAGGATTCCCATTCCTCATTTCTTGATACACTGGAAAATATTAGGGTACAACCCAACACCCTAATAATGGGCGATTTCAACTACCCCGCTATTAATTGGGAAAACTACTCATGTACCAATTCTTTTGCTGAATGTTTTCTGGAATTCATAAATTCCAATGCCTTGGATCAACTTATCCACACCCCCACCAGGGGCAGCAATATCCTAGACCTGGTCATTACCAACATGGGCGACCGGTGTTCCACACCAGAGGTCAATTCCTCACTGGTCAGATCCGACCACAAGCTAATCACCCTAGACATCCACATCCCGCCCCCACTTCCCATTAGGGAAACTACCATAAAAAATTTCTCCAAAGCCAACTTCACGCTTCTTAAGACAGAAGTGGCAAACTTCACTGGCAAACTTCACGACACCCATGCAGATGGACAATAGAGGTACAACTGCTGAATCCTACACAAATGCATTTTATAAGCACTTACACGAGTGCATAGATTGTGCTATCCCTAACAGAACCAAGATGCTATCCTCCAAAAAAAGGAAGCCAATCTGGTGGTCCCCTGCCATAAACAAACTCTACAACAGAAGAAAGAAAGTGTTGCAAAAACAGAGCAAAAATCCCATGACTGGAGGAACTCCCTGGTCAGCCTCAATAAGAAGCTGAGATCCCTCATAAAATCCTCCAAAGCTAGTTACGAAAACACAGTCGCCACTGATTCTAAAGACAACCACAAAGCATTCTATAGCTATGTCAAGAATCTCAATAACAACACTCAGATCTGCTCTGAGTTACAGCACAATGGAACTAAATATACAGAACCAACTGATATTGCCAACATCCTGGCAGATAGGTTCAGTGCTAACTTTACCCCTCTCTCACCCTCTAAAGGACCCATCTCTATACCGGAAGAATGCAAAGTTCCTGTATTCAGGGCTGCACAGGTAAAAAAACACTCTCTCTAAAGTCAAGAACACAGCATCCATGGGACCTGGCAACATCCCAGGCTGCGTTCTACATATACTACAGAATGAACTGGCAACCCCCTAAGAACCATGTTCAATCATAAACTCACCTCAGGCTTTGTGCCCACTGAATGGCGCACAGCAACGGTTATCCCACTCCACAAAGGGGGAGCCACCACAGACCCCGGGAACTACCGCCCCGTTAGCCTAACGAGCTTGGTCTGCAAAGCCATGGAACGTATCATCATGGAACTTATAAACAAAGACATTGGTAATCTCCAAACTCTGGACCCCACCCAGTTCGGGTTTGTAAAAGGCAGATCATGTCTCCTAAACCTGATAGACTTCTTTGAAGCAGTCACCAAAGCCACAGATGAGGGTAAGGTGGTTCACACAGCCTATCCAGACCTTGCCATGGCTTTTGACACCATCCCCCACTCTGGAATTATAGATAAACTCATTGAACTAGGTATAAATCCCTATGTCACAAGATGGGCTGCCAACTGGCTCACTGACAAAACCCACACTGAAAGTAGCTGACTCCAAATCCGACTTCAGACCAGTGCAATTAGAGTACCACAGGGTTCAAGTCCTGGGTCCTCTCCTGTTTGGTATCTACTTTTCTGAAGTACAGGCTAACACAGAAAGTCTTTGGCTAATGAAGT
Source organism: Protopterus annectens (assembly GCF_019279795.1). NCBI lineage: Eukaryota > Metazoa > Chordata > Ceratodontiformes > Protopteridae > Protopterus > Protopterus annectens. The sequence goes on from NC_056747.1 coordinate 976,233,350, forward strand.
TTGCAGAAGACTGCAAACTAGGAGCCATAATCGAAACTCCTAACGATGTGGACATTCTACAAAAAGGCCTCACTGAGACAGATGCCTGGTGTCAAAGCCATGGCCTCAAGCTCAGTGCCTAAAAGTGCACTGTCATCCCCTTAGTAAAAACTCTGTACCCATGAGCTACCATATAGGTGTGATAAGAGACCTTGGGACACAGGTGGACAGTATTCTCTCCTTTGATAATCACATCGCCACAGTAGTCAGGAAATCCTTCTACATGGTACACCTCATCAAAAAAGGTTGCTTATCCAGGAAAAAACATGTCATTGTTCCTCTCTACTCATCACTCATTAGACCCATTATAGAGTACAACGCCCCTTTTGGTATGTACATCACAAGACATCTACAACAACTGGGAAGGCCACAGAAATACCTCACAAAGAGGATTACCAGCCTCAAACAGATGCCCTACGCAGGCCGTCTCAAAAAACTCCATCTTTACTCCATTGCATATTGCCTACTCTGAGGCAATCTCTGCCTAACATACAAAGCTATGTCAAACCCAGAACTGCTGGATATGCTCCACTTAAAGAAATCCCAATCCCTCTGAGCTACACGCTCTAGGGACCTAAATCTTGTCACCACAATAAACAGAACATACTGGAGGGACAGATTCCTGTCCCAGAGACTTCCCATAGTCTGGAACAAACTACCTATTTATATCAAACAAAGCTCCTCATTAGCAATCTTCAAGAAAAATTTTAATGATTGGATAGGAAATAGAAAAATCACCCCGGGGATCACCTCTGTGGCTCTGCTCGACAGGGGCATAGGAAAATAATTTTCTTGGGTGGCGAAAGCCAGGGTACCTTTTTGGCTAGGCCTATAGGCAATAGCCTAGTACTTACCAATGAACATGTGGCATATCTGGCATCCTTTCACCAACAGACTCATGGAGAAAGCTTCCAAATCAGATATTTTTGAAAATAGCAATACTACTGATTTAGTAAGCCCACAAAATAAGACTACATGAATTAGCATTCATTTTCTGAAAAAAAGAAGTCTTTAATTGCAATGCATGTCATTATTTGTTCATGAGAATCCAACAGCTTTTTCAAACAGAATTATGGATTGTAATATGTCAGAGCAAAAGTATAAGCCAAAATTGGGGACACGTGGGGTACGCTGATAAGCAATCTGACAATCCTACTCATCTAGTCTATGTTCTCCGTTGCAACTACCCAAATCAGACATGCATGTACATACTTCATGACAGACATTTTCATATAGTGCCAGCAGCTGTAGCAGTGATACCATAATCCAAACAGGCCACTCAGTCAATGTACGGACAAACACAGGGCAATGTATATGTCTCAATCAAGCAATGATGAAATCACTATGGACAACACTGAGCACAGTTTTACTCTTAATCTCTCCATTTGACAATGCATAACATTCACACTACACTTACAAAGGCACACCTCCTCTCCCCTCAAACACACAGACACCCACACCCACACAACATACTAGTCAACTTTGAGGCTCTTCACCCCTCTCTGCAAATGGTGATATAATGGCTTTGACAAATGAAAATTACTGATGGACGTCATCTCAGGACTCCCATCCCTACCTTTTTCAGCCAGTCCACTGCACTTATGCAAGTGTCCCCCTCAGCAGGGCAGCAAGCAGGTGTCAGTACAGATTTGTTACATAGTTATTTTTATACCACACAAACATACACACTGATATTTGGTAAAAGTGGGCAAATCTGTTAGTTCAATGTCACTACACTTGTTTCCAAACCCAGTCTTATGACACTTACTGCCCATCACCTTGTCACCACTTATCAGTCTATAGCTGTAAATCTTGTTGTCCATTACACTTCGACTAGCAAACACACACATATGCATTACAAGTGCTGTTGAACAATGGTGCTTTGACTCCCTCTCCCCAAAATGGTGCTGTAATGGCTAAGAGGTGCAAAAATCAGCACATGACAACTCAGTACACCTCACAGATGTTGCAGCAAGTCCATTGCACTGATACCACTATTCCCCAGTAAAGCTACAAGCCAGTGTCAGTTCAGCTTTATTCCACAGTTCTGTAACTCCATATATGCAATAATTACACATGGTTTACTATCAAAATGTTGACTGTCACAACAAAATCTGCTCATTTGCTCGAAGACCTGTCGAATTTGGTAATGTCACTTTTACAGAATATCAGAAATCAGCACCTCGATGTCCGCATTTGAACTTTTTCGAAATATCAGGAGGTGACGTCAAACCCTCAGGCTGTTGTGGTTAAGCTGTTGTGGGAACTATAAGTCTAAAGCAGAAGTTTTTATGCTTTTGCAGGATGGCACTCCTCCACACCCCTTGCACACCATATATACAAACTCGAGATCACACTACAGTGAGGAAAAGGGTAAATTTCCTGATCACCACTGTAGTGCGATCTCCAATCAAAAAGTTGACCTCACATTAGTGAATGAACACTAACATTCGCTAAAGTAGATTCGAACATATGCAGATTGGCATTAAGGAAACTGGGAACCATGCATTCCACCATCCCAGTTTCATGAAAGTGCCATTCCACATTTCTATAGTAAACCACACACACACACACACACACACACACACACACACACACACACACACACACACACACACACACACACACACACACACAGAATGTCACATGACCATGACGCAGTGGCCAGCTCTTTACAAAACAGTGTTGCATGGCTACCATGTCCAAATCAACTGCTGTTTTCCTTTTTTTGAGCTCATGCACACATATACACACACAAACACTCAGGTAATTTATGTCCACATGGACTATGACTAAATCTACTGGTGCTTGTGGTTCAGTAAGTTGAATGCGTGTGTAATCTGATGGATCCTGGACACTGACAGTCAAGTGACCATAATCTCTTCTTGCTCAGAGTGGTGAATGTGACATCAGTGAGTCTCAAATGGAGTCTTCTATGTCCAACATATTAGATTGTGAGGTTGCCTGCCTTATGGGCTTAGACACTGTGAGATGTGGCTGAATGTGTCATGGTGGGTATTGCACTGGTAATGTGTTTTGGAGTTTGCTGAAGATACATATTGTAATTTCTGTGTCTCAGTGGCCTTTGAGATCTAGGCAATTAACTTTTAAGAACCTCTGCAATTTTATCTGTTTTCAGCTGAGGCTTGGGGAGAAAAACAAATAAAAAAAAAGAAAATATACATACATATATGAAAATTGACATCATATTAAAATATACCGTAAAAACATAGATTAATACAAATATTAATGCATATATGGCATGTAAAATAATAGACATATATCATTAAAACAAGATAAATACAATATCACGTAGCATTGAAACGTGCTGACATGTTACAAGTGCAACAGTTCATTGCTCACTCAAAGCAAATGTCAGAGTGAAAAAACTCAAACGGTGGATAAGGAGGAGGAGAGAAAGAGAAGGAAGAGTGAGAAAAAACTGTTAGAAGTAATAACTGGGGCAGGAATGGGAGGGAGGAGAAATAATGAGTAAAAGCAAAATTATGAGTAAGAAAAATGAAACCAAGCAAAAGGAGATAGGATATATACAGGTATTAGAGGTGAAGCAGCTAAACTTTTAACCAGGATAGCAGCAAGTGCAAAGACAGGAGCCAGAAAGGCATTATTTTAGTTGTAAATTCAATAAATGAATGTATAAATGAATGTTACGTACTGCCCTGAATGGTGCAGGACCATATTCTGGACTTTTGCTACATGGTGTGAGTATAGACTCTGAATGCAGTTTTTGTAAGGCTTATAGATGTCAAGCAGATTTTTGTCTGAAGATTGAAGGTGACAACATGGGGCGTATTTGCCCCACACACTCCCTTACTTTAATATACTAACTGTTCAGTGACATAACAGTGGAGAAGAAAAAAGTCACTCACTGCTTCCATTCAAACATAAAACACAACAACACGGACACTCTGCAGACCTTATAATTTACCATCAATCATAATTTGGTCAAATTTGATTTCAGTCAAATGAGATTGTCATTTCTGTTCAGTCCACAATGATTTAGTGAATGTGATTCAGTCAAAAGAACCAGTACCATATATGAACATGTGTGTGCATGTGAGTACATGTATGTATTGAAAACTCTTGTGTATTTTAATGATTGTCTTTAACTGCTGCCATTTTTGTGTGCATGTGAATTTTACAAATACTATGGTCTATATATATCTATCTGTGTGTGTGTGTGTGTGTGTGTGTGTGTGTGTGTGTGTGTGTGTGTGTGTGTGTGTGTGTGTATATATATATATATATATATATATATATATATATATATATATGGGTCTACTTCACATTAACAAAATGCCACTTACCCAAATTTTATATAACTGAGATGAAAACACCAAAGTGGCATTTAATGAATATTTACATTACTGTTAGTTTAACCATGGAAAAGAGGCAGTCGGCCAACAACAACAACAACAAAAAACATATCAAAGCATGCAAAACTGCGCCCCCCCCCCCCGCAAATTAAAAATTCTAACTCTGAGATTGCACTACAGTAAGGAAAGGGATACATATTCTAATCCACACTGTACTGCGACTCTACTCATGACATCGAGTTCATATCTGTGACTGCACACTTGCATTCGCTATTTACTCTCGATCTCCTAATGTTCGGCAACATGGAAGTCAACTAACTAATGTTCGACTTTCCGTGTTTGCCAACATTCAACCTTTTGAAAGTATATATATATATATATATATATATATATATATATATATATATATATATATATATATATATATATATATATTTATTATGTAAACATGTGCCTCAGCCTAGTTCTCCTGTGAAAGCATATTTCACACCTTACATTAAAACAAGAACATTTCTTGGGCACTTATGAATTAACCGCAGAGCTCTAGGCCAATATTTTTCTTCTTGCCACTAACTGGATCTAGTCTAAAATTATGACAGGAAAAGTGTGTTAAGGATTTCTTCCTGAAACAATTGTGAAAGGAAACAAAGTAAGGCTACTGCTGGACTGTTTCAAAAAGGCATAACTAAAACGTATTTCTTTAAGATAGTAAATACGTACAGCATGTTTGTTAATGATGTGCTAATAATAAATTGTGGGGCAAACATAATAAAGAGAAAAACTTTCCAAACCATGTCTTTATACAAGAACACTACTGATGTTATACAATTTACTTAGGATACACTAGCTAAATCCAGAACATACACACATACAATAAACATCTAAAACTGTCTAAAATAATGTCTACAACACAGGACTGTATAAAATGTGCTGTAACGGCTGTGTGCGTTTTCTACCTGTATCCCAGACAAACAGTCAATGGGGCGGTTTTTAATGTTAAGTGGGCTTTAGGAGCAGCAGCATGCTGTTTAAGTATAAAACAGAAACGTTTGCATATATTGAAGCGTTTTTGTCCCCCACTAATCAGTAGTTGCCCCATCACTACATTCTCCTTAAACTCTAAAACAACCTTATTGAAATATACAGTCCAGCTGAGCAGTCAGGAGGCCTGTCTGTAAAGGAAATTAATTTATGAACTACCATACCTCTCAACCTCTAACAGCAAGAAATCTGGACAAAGCCAGAAATAATGGTGGGACAAAGGCCCAAAGTTAACAGAATAACACGTTTTGCATTAGTATGAATTTTATGAAGGTTATGAAGTCTATAACTGAAATGGTTGCCATTATTTTCTGAATTCAGTCCTTCATGATTTGTCAATGGTTTTCCAGAAAAAAAAAAACTATTTTTTGAGAAACATATCAAAAATATGGGGCAAAAATCTGGACATTCTGTGAAAAGTTATGCTGATAGAGAGGGTCCCAGTTACAGTGATGCCACTTTGCGCTGCCCCTTCTTTGCTGACATTTTTCAAATCCCGGTTACGCTTGGTGTGGCCACAGCTTCTGCTTGGAATGTGTGGAGAACATCTGGGACACTAATGAGACACTAATGAGATCCCTGCTGCCCATGGTGTATGAAGAAGTGCCCAGATAAGAAGCTCTCCATTAATTTGGCACTGTTTAAACTGGTATGTGATACCCAGGGTGTTGAATGTACTTGTGAGCTTCCAGGGGATTGGTTTCGGGACTCTCCGACACTGGTGTTCAGACCCCTCTGGATGAGAAGGACAACCTTCTCACCGGGACTACTGACATCACATAGGCTGAAGAAACACTGCTTGATGAAAACAAGCAGGAGGTAATAAATGTGGCAGTTTTTTCTCCTGTGTTCCAGTCTAAGTGAATGGACGTGTAATCTGACAACAAATCATTGAGCTACTTATACTCACAATTTGAGCTCTCATAGTACATTATGGGACTGATTTAGCTTTTCAAAGGATGTCTGCCCCATGAAGGCAGACAAGGGCAAAAAATAAAATAAGGAATGAGTACTTATTTTGCTACAGGCAGCTTTAGGAGGTGCAGTAATTCATGGCAAGATAAAAATATGTTTTTTTTTTTTTTTAATATTTACCCCTAGTGGTCCTTTAAGGCAGTGGAAGAGTGGAAGCAGGCTTTCAGATGGACAAACACACTCTTGGTGATTTTTCTCATTTTTGTATGTGTCATGTTGTACTACAGTTCAGCAACTCTGTTGTTTCGGTATAGGCAGCATTAGCTAGGCCTTTAGTTGGTATCCAGCATTATCTGCAACATGCTAGGAATACATGTGGGGGCCAAGGGTTTAATATAAATGTATGTTTAGATTACTTTACATTTTACAGCCATAGCATGCACTTACTGGTTAACTGGCCCTGTGGAACATCACTTTGCAGTAAGTGGAGATACACCTTATGTGCATGCCATACATGTGAAACATGGGAACGCCAAGCATGCTGTGCAAGCACATTTGTTATGATCCCATGTGCCCTGCACTCTATCTGCCGGTTCACAGAATGGCTGCCTTTCCTATTTACATACTTCTGTGACCGTAGACCAGGTGGGGCCTTTACTGTTACATTTAAACAATCTACAGCACTCGCACCTCAAGGAGGTGGGAGATATAAATGCCTCTCACAGTGGTGGTTTTCTCCTCTGGTATGCTGGGAAACCAAATATGTAGAAGTATACATTTGAGAAATGTGTTAAATATTCTAGAGGTAGAAACCTGTTGTATACCTGAAATGTCTCCAGTTGGTCTATGAAATGTTCATGTAATTAAGATTTTAAGTCCTGTACATACCTTGGTGTCCACAGGGATAGGAAGGCTTTGCATTCTTGTAGATGTTGCATGTCAGCAATAAATACAATGTCATGGTCTACATAAAAATGGTCAATAATCTCATGATCCATGAAATGTGAAACATTATTAAGTGCTGGTAACAGTTTTGCTATGTCTTGCTTCTTGCAGCATTCCTGGATGAGGTTTAGCAATGCCAACCTCTAATAAATATTGCTGCATGGCACTGCTGTGATCCCTAAGCATGTTTACTGTCTGCAATGCAGGCATTTTCTATACATTTTGCTTATGTATACTATTGTACAGACTCGGGTGCAGCTTCTTCCACTTATGAATACTGAGGCATAACTTCACTGCTCCTGTATACATCTGCAGGGTATTATGGATTAATTTCCCACACATTCATTTGTAATTCATTATGCAGTCATTTACATATATTATGTCATGTGTACTTTTCTTCACTGTATGGCAATGCAAAAAGGGGAAAACAGATTGTTACAACCCTCAGAGTGACCATATTCCACACAGTCATACACTGAATAATGCACAATTTGACTATGAATCAGAGCCACAGTATGAGAACGGGAGGTCCCACAAGGCCAGTGCTAATTAGATACTGGGTTCTCACTGACTCTGTTTCTATGTCCCTTTGGTGATACTTACCGCAGAAGGGGTTTTACTCCTCACAGACTAGTGGGTAATAATGGTAGAGGACCTTGCAGCAGTGATGTGCACGCAATGAGTACAGCTGATGTCAGTGATAGGAAATTAAAAAAAAACGAAGGTACAGTAGTATAAATTATGTATTTGGCGGTGTTAAGGATAAACTGGAGAGGTGGTACTTACTGGGAGAAGTCAGATGAAGAGACTGTCAAATTCTATATGAATGTCCTTAATGACAGAGAGAGAGAGAGAAGTGGTGGAGGGGAGGCAGGTTATTTACCATCAATACTGGCAGTAAATGATGCAGGAGCAGCAGCATAACTAGGTGGAGATTCCTCTTCTTTTTACTGGGATGGGATTGGGAAACTGGAGGCATTCTTGCCTACCATCTGGGGAAGAAGATTCCTCTGCCTCTGCCTCCATAGTCGAGAGATGAAGAAAGCCTAAACTGACATTGGATGGACCGAACCTGAAAGCAGTGGAATGACTAAGGTTAAAAAAAAAATTTTGTTTTTGTCCCCAACTTTGAGGTGTTGATGGGAGGGCACAAATGAGTGGTCTTGCCCTGGCCTCCAAATGGGCTATCTCTACCTCAGGCTGCCATGCACAGTTTAACTCAATTTTTTGAGTAAATGTCCTTTATTTACATTAATTTTGAAAGACCTCTGAATGGTGTAGTTAAGAGTTCAGAATAAAAAGTGGGATATGGGACCTCTAGCTGAATACTATTACTGTAATAACAAAAGTCCCCTCTCCCCCCCTAAAGGAGAGATAACTATCCCAGCCGAGTGTAGCCTCCCGGACATCTCAAATGCGCAGGTGAAAGCTGCTCTCTCTAAAGCTAAAAACACAGCATCAATGGGACCGGATGGTGTCCCCGGCTGTGTGCTACACGAGCTAAATGAGGAATTAAACCCGCACATAAGGCAGCTGTTTAATCTCAGCCTTACCACAGGATACGTGCCCAAGGAGTGGCGTACGGCAACTGTGGTCCCACTCCACAAAGGCGGCGCCTCTACGGACCCTGGTAATTACCGCCCATAAGCTTAACAAGTCTAGTCTGCAAAGCTATGGAGAGGATCATAATGGAGCTCATAAACAAAGATATATGGGACTTGCAGACATTGGACCCGACCCAATTTGGCTTTGTCAAGGGAAGATCATGCCTTTTGAACTTGGTCGACTTCTTCGAAACAGTCACCAAGGCCATTGATGAGGGAAAGGCAGTCCATACAGCCTACCTTGACCTTGCAAAGGCTTTCGACACAATACCCCACTCGGGTATTGTAGAAAAACTTACCAGCTTAAATGTAAACCCATATGTCACAAGATGGGTTGCAAACTGGCTTAAGGACAGAACCCACAGGGTTAGAGTTGCTGGCGCGTCAGACTCCAAGCCGGTCACAAGTGGTGTCCCACAGGGCTCGGTCCTTGGCCCCCTATTGTTTGGCATCTACTTCTCAGAAGTACAGGCCAACATGGGAGGACTTTGGCTGTCAAAGTTTGCAGGTGACTGCAAACTGGGCCATAGTGGAAAGTGCATCGGACACAGATATCCTTCAGAAGGGACTCACGGAAACAGATAGCTGGTGCCAGAGCCATGGCCTGAAGTTAAACGCCAAAAAATGTATAATCATACCCTTCGGGAAAAACAAGGTAACCCCAAGCTACCATATAGGTGGCAATCCACTAAGCACAGAAGAGGTTATCAAGGACCTGGGGACCCAGGTTGACAGTGGCCTTTCTTTTGACACTCATGTTGCTAAAGTGGTTAGAAAGACCTTCTACATTGCCCACCTGATCGTGAAGGGATTCACATCCAGATCTAGTGAGGTCATTGTTCCCCTGTACTCTTCACTTATCAGACCAATGATTGAGTACAATGCCCCATTCGGGATGTATCTCACCCGACATCTGCAGCAATTGGAGAGACCCCAAAAGTTCCTCACCAAAAGGATAAAGGGACTCCAAAATCTGTCATATGCTGCCAGATTGAAGAAACTCCAGCTCTATTCAGTCGCATACCATCTGCTCAGAGGTGACATGTGCCTGACATACAAGGCCATGTCCAACCCGAATTAATGGACATGCTCCACCTCAAAAATCCAAATCCACCAAAACCACTAGAGCAAGCGACTTAAACCTTAGCACGGATATAAATAGGGCGTGCTGGAGGGATAGATTTATCACTCAGAGACTCCCTGTGCTGTGGAATAAAATCCCGGTCCATGTGAGGCAGAGCACCTCGCTGACTCTGTTCAAGAGAAATCTAGACCTGTGGATGGGAGATCGTAGGTTTACCCCGGGAATCATCTCTGTGTCACTGCTGGACAGAGGCACAACAAACTAATGGGCACAGTATTTTTTCATATAAGGGGTGGCGTAAGCCACAAAAATTTGGGCTAGGCTTATAAATGCCTTAGGGCAGATAGCCTAGTATAAACCTATGAACCTATGAACCTATGAAAGCTGCCACACATCTAAGTGAACAAAATCAAATAACTGAATATAAACTGAAGTTAAATTACCAAGCCACACTTCTACTGCACAAGCCCACAAAGCATTTTCTTTGGAGGAAGGGGGCATAGTTTAATGAATTCTACATTTTTTGCAATTTGGGGAAAATAGTCATTTTCACTGTCATATGAATCACCCTCCTAACAGTCATAAGTAATATTTTCCCTACCAAGAAGACTGAATCACCTGTGTTAATTTTTGTTTGCCTGTTTTACTATACACTTCCACACTATTTCTGGGTGTTTTCAAACAGATCCCACGGAGCTGCTGCTCACAGCTGTAGTACATGAGGTTACACAAAAGTGCTGTCATTGCTTACCATGCTGGTCCTTGAAAGTGCATGGGTCACTAATTGAAAACACATTAAAATCAATGTCTGCTTTCAATCAGTAATACATTGGTTACAAAAAAATCCAATGAAATGGAGTCAACAACATTGTGTTTGACCAGAGTACTGCCTAGTGGATGGCTAACTCCCTACAAAATGTGCAGTCATTTCTTTATCTTGCTGTAAAACTAGCAGAGGTACAGTCCTACTTTGGTGATACTCCTGATATGAAGAATTCTTATGCTATTCATTAGTATAGCATAAGAATCAGAGTCATATGCTATACATTAATATTACACTTTTATGAAACTTGGCATAAAATTAAGTTTTATTGCACCAGCTCCACTGGCACAGAGGGATAAAGTCCTGAATATAGTCAAAGCAACCAAGTCCTATTAGCAGCTCAGGTGTCTACAGGATCTGGGGTGGAAGGAGGAGGAGTGGAACGGTGAGGCTTGGCCTGCTTCTCCTCACTTCAGTGTCCAGGCATGCTCTCTGTAACTGCATTAATCCCTGGAGGACAGGGATCACATGCGGTACAGTCTGGGAGAGGGGGCTGTCTCACATGCAGAGGTGTCGATATACATTGCAAAGGTCAGATGTAAGCCAACCCTATGGACATGAGCGGGCATGTACAAGGGGAGGGTAAGGTGTAAAGAGAAATACCATCCTATGTGTGTGTTTGTGTGTGTGTGTGTGTGTGTGTGTGTGTGTGTGTGTGTGTGTGTGTGTGTGTGTGTGTGTAAATGATGACTCTCACTCCTGTGTTGCTACTTTTTTCACCCTATAGAATGAATGGGTGCATGCAGTTATGGGGGAAGAGTAGAGGTCAACACTGGGAGACCATAATAAAAAAAAGTTTTTCTACTGAAGACTATCCTTTGTATGTTTATACAGATATGCTCTTAAGTAGTATTCATGGGTGGCTATTACAATACTGTCACCTTGTAATAAAATGCAAAATCTTTCAGCTTACAGGAAAATGTCAGCTACAACCTTTTACAGCTGACTTGGAAGAGATGTGTCAGAAACATTAATGTATGGAGGATTCAGTTAATTCAGTGATAAACAGACATACATTGCCCTAATGAGCTGACAACCTATACACTGATGCATCAACAACATGCTGCATCCATACCTCTCAACCATACCGAATTACTTGTTTTTTACCGAGTTTTGGGATCCAAATGAAGGGGTGCCACGATTCCCGAGTGGCACCCCTTCATTTCCGATTTTTTAAAATTTTTTCAAATATTGCACTGTCGGAGCTGACGTCATCACGTGCACGATGATGTCAGGTCCATCAAGGTTACCAGCCAGTCGGAATTGAAAGCTCATGTCATTTCTGGCTGGTCTGGCTGCAAATGCGAGCGGGAAATCTCACTCGAAGTTCGTTTAAAACAGGGAATTAAGGCCGTTCGTTTTAACACCAGCACTCCATTCTCACTCGCTCATTTTGAATTACAGGGAAAGTAAGGGAATTAACAGCAGCTTTGGATTAAGAGTGTGTGCGTGTGTGCGTGTGTGTGTGTGTGTGTGTGTGTGTGTGTGTGTGTGTGTGTGTGTGTGTATGTGTGTGTGTGTGAAAATGCCCCCATGTAATACACCTGGTGGCTAGAGGTACTTCAGGCTCAAACAGGTACAGGGCAAAATAGCCTAATGTCCCTAGCCACCACCATTTCTGAGCTTTGTCCAGATTTGTTGTGCTAAGAGTTGAGAAGAGCTATTGTGGGAAGTGAGAACAGAATTTGTATCCCCCCATTATTGGCTTTGTTGTTTGTCCAGATTTTTTGTGCTAAGAGGTTGAGAGCTATGGTGAGAAGTGAATTCACTAAATGATAGCCATTAAGTTATAGTCTTCCTATTTTTTAGGAGACTGCTGATTTGGCATAGTGGTATGTTGCTCTGACTGTAGTGCATAGGGTCCTGGGTTCAGGAGCATGCCAGTGAAATGCATGGTAGTAACACAACATTTTATTCTAACAACTTTCCAAAATTATACAAGTAATAGTTAAAATTTGTCCCTGGTAAGTCCCTAGCCACCACCACCTGTGAGCTTTGTCCAGGTTTTTTGTTCTGAGATTTGAGAGCTATGGTGAGAAGTGAGAACTGAATTTGTATCCCCCATTATTGGCTTTGTTTGTCCAGGTTTTTTGTGCTAAGAGGCTGAGAGCTATGGTGAGAAGTGAGAATTGAATTCACTAAATGATAGCCATTAAGTTTCGGTCTTTCCACCTTTTAGGAAATTGCTGATTTGGCATAGTGGTATGTTGCTCTGACTGTAGTGCATAGGGTCCTGGGTTCAAGACTTGCCATTGACATTCATGGTGGTGACAACATTTTATTCTAGCAACTTTCCAAAATTATACAAGCAATGTTTAAAACGTGTGCATGTTTTTTGACCTTTTGCCCCCCCCCAAAACAAAAAACTGAACTTGAAAGTAAGTGGGAGAAGCTGTGCAAGATCCCTACGGCTTACACTACTGACATTCTATTTCTAGTGTGGGTGTGGAAGTAGACTTTTATGATGGAAATGTTCTGAATTGGGCAGTTTTATCATTATTGGTTCATGCATTTTGTTTCATTGGCTACAGTACTGCCTACTGGAAAAATGTTCAAACAATAAATTTAAAATGCGCTCTAACGTGTGTTGTATTACACAAGGAATATAACTTCATAAAGTCAGGAAGGTGTATCAAAGAAAAGAACACATATATGTTTGTTTTGTGTGCAAGGGGTCAATGATTTGAAAATGGCCCAAAGGTAATCTTTATCCACCACTGGCCAGATGCATTTTCTTTGGATGTGGTGTGAGTTTCAATACTATTTCAATGAATGTGAGTTTCAAGGGCAGAGAAGTTTTAATGCCAAGTCTATTTTCATTGAGACAGTATTGCTTTGTTTAGCAGATGTCAAAATAAAATCCAAATAATCATTGTAGAAGTAAAGCAGTATGCACACATTAGTGTTTATGGTAAATGGGGTGAAATTGCCAGGTAATAGGACATTGGAATGGCTGCAGGGGGTCAGTGGTGCCATATTTTGGTGGTCTGTTCTTCAGTTTACATTTGAAAGTTGATATCCCACAATTCCATTGGAGTGGGTGGGGTTACATAATTATGTATGCAAACTAGATGTTAATCAGCGTACAGATTTGTACCTATTTTTCATGGGCCTTGTCCAGATTTTTGATGTTTCCAGGTTGAGAGGTATGGTTGCATCTACTAATAAGCGGATGACACTTTTGTTATACATACCTCCTCCAGCAGCATCTCTCCATCCTTGTTGAGATCCATGGCTTCAAAAAGGTCAGATGGTGAGTCTCCTTTCCAGACAAACATGTACCCATCAGGAAAGCCCTCTTCAAAATGTAACAACTCAATATCAAAAACAAGGACAGCACTTCCAGGCACACCACGAGCTAAATATCAAAAGGAAACAAGAAAACAGAACAATTAACCATTTCTAAAATAATGGTACTTCTACTTTGTTTAAGGCTAACACCTTGGGAAACAGTGTTCTGCTGCGATATAGGATCCTAATGTTGATGTTGCATGCAGAGCAGTATCTAAACCTGGCAAGAAATACTGTCCAAAAAGAAAAAACAGGAATACAGCAGACAATAAAAATGTAGGAACGTGGACCATGTGTCAATCCATCTACTATTATAAACACAATTTTATGTTCCACAGCATTTATTATGTTCAACACTATTCCGTGCTACATATGGCTGTTGTAATCACTCAATGTAACATCTAAAAGTATTGTACGGTCTCATGGAAATGACGACAAGCCCCAGTTACTGGTCCTTCTAGTTCTGAACTCGGGAATTAAACCAACAACTGGATCAGTTCATTCTTCACTGTATGTATATCATCTTGCCACTATAATGAAAGAAAACACACTCGCACCCTATCCAGCTGCACCACAATGCACTATTCAGCAGTCTAAAACTTCTGTCATATTTCTGATGCACTGTTTCTCTGCTCAGCACTCAGACTCCACCAAGTCACACTTGCATAACAAGCCAAGTTATCCTTCTCTCTCCAGATTGGGTGAACTGACTGCTAGTCACTCACTCCCATGCTTACATCTGAGTTTTCCAGCATCTGGGCTCACTAGTCCAACCTGGGTCAGTGGGTTAGCAGTCAGGTTTTTACCCATCCCCACCACAGAACTGGGCACTATATCTGGAACAGTTTCACAAGGCTGCAGTCCTATGTATTCAAGGATAGAAATACTTTTCCCCATTTTCCTTTACTTTGTTCTCACAAGTATTTGAAAGCATGGGCATCGGGAGGCACACTCAAAGCTACGCAGCTGCATACACTGTGTTTTTCAGAAAAGGGGCTTCCAGAATCCTAACGTGTGTGTGTGTGTGTGTGTGTGTGTGTGTGTGTGTGTGTGTGTGTATACATGCATATGTGTGTGTACAAGCACATCCAAGTGCACAATGTGTCTGAGTGCACACGTGCGAGCCATGCAATTGCATGCGTGCATGGTTACACAAGTACATGTGTGCATGTGGGACTGTAGTCACACGTGTGTGTATGTGCGTGCATGCGTGCGTATCCCCTCTTATGCTTCCATCCCTGCATAACTCAGGAGTTGTGCAGAACACATATCCATCTACTATCCCTGATTCTGCAGAATGTTCCTGATTTTTCCCTATTGTTTTTTTCTATACTTCATAAAAATGTTTGATTTTCTGGTAAATCACTGAGGATGTTGGACAAGTCACTAATGCTATTTCTCATTGTGCAGAAACTGCATGTTGATAAAAGAGAAACTTATTGTTTTAAAGTAAACTAGAGTAATATTTTAAAAATTACCCTAATTCTGTCCTCCTACTATTTTTTGCTATGTCCAGATTTCTTCAGCAATGAATGTGAGAGGTATGCATGGAACAATGTCTCTCAACTGTCTCTGGGTTTGCAGAACTTCTCTGATGTTGTCTTATATATATCATTTTTTTTTTTGCCCAGTCCCTTATTTTCTAGTAAATCACTGATGGCTACACGAAAGTCAATAATGTTAAGACATTAGAATTTCATAATTATTGTTCAGAAAATATCTGAGCATAACTTGTTCTCTATTAACATTTTGAGTAAATTAGAATAATATTATAAATTGTCCCTGATCTTGTTCTCCCATTATTTTTGGCTGTATTCAGAATTCTTGAGCAAGAAGTGATACAAGCCCCCCCCCCCCCACACACACACACACACAGACACACACAACAATCATGGTAAAGTAAATAATAAGAAGAGTGTATAATCTGCTGTGAGCAGTGTCTATTATTATCACTCCCCCAGTTTTATATGGCTTCGTGACACAATTAAACAAAAAAAAACATCTGAAAAGGGAAAAATGTTCCTGAAGATGCACTGCAGTTTCTGGCAGTCTCTATTCAAATGACTACTACACTAGAGATTGCTAGGAAAGCACCTGCAGGTTATCATTCTTGTATTTTTATGTTGCATAATCCAGACATGGGGAAGCACTGAGTAATAAATTTGTCCCTCATACATCTTACTTATTTGTTGATGGCGATTCAAACCTTTGGAGTCTTTGTTAAAACCATTTGATTTTATGGAGGTACAGGAGATCAAGGTGGGTTCAGTCATTAACAACACAGAATGCAGACATAAATCAATGCAAAGGAGTCTATACATGAGTCTACACAATACAGAATAGAGAGATAAAGTTTCAAAGCTGTCTTGATAATGGAGGATCTTTAGTCTGGTGGTGTTTTTAGTTGGGGACCTAGGGTACTTGTAGCTTTGTAATGTGCTTGGATAGATGCATACAAAAAGGGGCATTATATTCCTTAATTGGTCTAATCAGGGTAGAATTGACACCAAAGTTAATTTCTTTTGACTGATGAAATACCGACCTACCTTTTTATAGTACAATCAAACTAACTTACTAAAATTTACCATTAACTACTTCATCCTATGCAACCTCCAAAGCTTCTTTTATAGTCTGCTCCCTGAAATTCTTATATAACCTTTTAAGTTTCTGCTACTTTGCATATAAAACCTTATATTTACTCAACTCTCTTTTTAAACCAAAACATGCAACTTATTCTACTTTAACATTCTCCTTTTTGTTTATAGTACTGTTTTATCTGTCAACGATATACATGAATACAGCTTACGTATTTTAACTACCAAAATTCTCTATTGCTATTTTTATTGAAATGTATCTGTATTGCTATTTTTATTGCATTGTATATCTTTGGAACTTTTTCTCCCTGAGCTTCCCCTGAAAAAGGGCAATAGCTCAGCCGAACACTCCCGGTCAACAAATGTAAAATAAAAATAAATAAATAAATACCTTTACTTATTAACTGGTCTAGACAAAAGGCTTTCCTCACTACTTGTTGCTGCAAGGAGGTCAAAAGATAGAGAGTTGTCTACAAGGGTGCCGAGGTCTGTGATGACCATATAATTCTAGAGTGGGGTGCTATCTATAACGTACATTGATGTCACATTCTGTTTATTAAAGGTGACAGTGCAACACTTATCTGCATTTAAAGTGCAACACTTATCTGCATTTAACTTAAGTTAAGCCCAAATATGCAATTGATTTGTTTGGTTTAGCTTTGCTGGGATCACCTGTTGAGTCAATGACAACACCCTGCTTGCAGTCATAGGCAAATGTAGTTATCAATATGTCTGGATTAAGGGTTTGGAGATCCAACAAGCAGATAGTGAACAGAATGGATCCTGGTACTGAGCCCCGAGGAATGCATCTAGCCACGTATTTGCTTTCTGAGGTGGCACCTGCCACTTAAACTACATAGGGTCTATTATCTAGTTCGCTATCTGTCTTACAATATAACGGGCCTATGCTTTGACATTTCATTTATTTGGAAAACCAGCATGGGGAAACAGTATCAAAGATTTTGGCTAAATCCAGGTTCACTGTATGAACTGCATGGCTGCCATCTACTCCTTCTGAGACTTTCTCAAAGAAGTTTACTAAATTAAGTACACATGACCTCCTTTTGACAAAGCCATACTGTTGTGGGCCTAGAGCATTAATATTTTTTTACAACAAAGATTATAAAGTCAGATATAAATTAATACATTGCATGGCTTTGCAAACTTGCACTTATCAGGTTGATGGGTCTAGAGCTCCTGGGATCTGAATGGGGCCCATTTATGGAGGGGCATAATGTCAGACATTTTCTGTAACCCAAGGACATATTCACTGGTTATGTTTAAATTGAACAGTTTTTAGAGGGGGTTCAGAGAGGGCATTTCTGGTGCTGTTGATTAAGCAGCTAGGTGTATTATCAAGGCCCACAGAGGTGGTATTTTAAGCTTTGGAGAGTTCAATTAAGACATGTTCCATAGTAATGCTTTGGAGAGGAAAAGATTCAGGAATTTGAAGAACTTCAGTGACTATTTGTGGTAAAGCTGTATCTTGGTCAACTGGCACCTTGGGCAACTCCCCTCCCCGCAGAATTGCAGAGATAAGGCTCCCAAAAAATGCTCTGTGCAGAGGACTATTAGTTTTCTACATAACTTATCTGTCTGAAATATGTTTCAGAAGCAAGGAGATATACTAGCTTCATGCTACAGTTCCTAACTTAGACAGACACACACACGCGCGCACACACACACACACACACACACACACACACACACACACACACACACACACACAAAACAAAAGAATCATATAAATAGTTGCAATTTCATTTGCAGCTGCTTAAACGACTACAGATACTGCTGTCATGCCCAGGTGTCCAGCAAATTCAGCTGCATCACTGACTTCCGGGGACCAACTGGCATATCTTCTATAGTGCTGATAGTGCACCCTCACAGCTTGCATCCAGGGCAACCTCTCCATTTAGCTCTCCCTAGCTATGACTTTGGTTTCTGGTGTGACGTGTATAACTTCATCTGCAAGTACAGAAGCAGTATTTTAGGGTCAGAGTGGATAACATCATTATTCATTAATTCAAAGAATTCTTCTATGTTATTCCTTAATCATCTGATGGAATTAAAGAAGTACTTATGATTATCTTTGACTGCAGATTCTAATTTTAATTTGTATTCCATTATGTTCTCCCTTATGGTAACTTTCAGATATTTGCTGAGCTTTCTGCCAAAGTCTTTAATCTGGGTAGAGTTTGACTTAATATATGCCTTAATTAGCATTTATTATTTTATTATATAATGTATTGATGCTGCATTCCACCAAAATTGTTTACTTTTCCATCCCCCAGTATATTTAATGAGGACTGTGACAGCTTAGTTTATGCTACTTTTTAGACTGGAATAAAGTTCATTGACGTAAGCGACAAATGAGATTACACGGGGTCTGGAAATTTTTCACTGAATTTTGAAAGCTTATCATATAGATTTAATAGGTTAGTCTGGTCAGTTGAGATACACTAATGTTGTTACTCTGGCCAAGGGTAGAGTGCTAGAGTATATTGTATGTGCTAATCTAGCCTGCCTGAGTGCACAGGATGCAAGTTATTTTGTGGACCAATGTCCACGTCATGAATGGATCTGTGGGACTAGCTGCCACGATGTAGCACACAGGCTTGGTGCAGAATACTGACACTGATATGGTTTGACCTCTGTGACTGGCTGCTGTGATGTGGCACAGAAATTTGATAGTGAACGGATATATGTAGGACTCGCTACCATGATATGGTACAGCAACTTAAAACAGACTGTCTAGTAAGTAAAATCTTCTGGCTGTTCTACAGAGACGTGATGAAGTGCAGCATTTTAACCAAAATGCAGTCTGTGTGATATAGCCAAAAGAGAAAACGCATTGCAGTGTCAACCCATGACGTACATATTTTATGGTGGGTGCAGTATGGTTGTAACAGTGTAATTTAGTCCTCTTCCACAAAGTATACCTTTTTATGGAGGGGGTGAAATATAGCTCAGCTATGTCCAGTTTGTATATTCTTAGCTACATCCTTGTTTAAAAGGGTACCTTCCAACACTTTACCACAGTTTTACCACTAGGAAGCCTGTGACATCAATTACCTTAGTCTACCATTTTCATAAGTCTAACCAGTGCAGCAAGGGTAAAATCACAAGAGTCTGGTTCTAAGCCACGTCTGTAACTATCAAGTAGCATGTGTTTGTAGAATTGTGGTTCGGGAAGCTGCACGTTTTAGGATGCACATGTGGATGATGAGAATACCATCATTCCTCACAACAGGATTTTTTTTTCATTTCAGACGGTCATGATCAGACACCACCATAAGACTAATGCAATAACATTAAGTGGGTTTAGGTTTTATAACCTTTACAAGACAAGCAGGCTATGTTCAGCTGTTGTAGGAATCAGTGAGGAAATATAAACCATAAATCCAAAGTATATGTTTATTGAACACTTTTTTCTACATAAATGTCATAGACTTCAGAATAAAAACGTAAAACTCACTTCTTTAAAATGTGATCAAAAGGTTACGCGATCATGTCACATGACCAAATGCACATATGTCAATAAATATTCTCAGCCACAATGTAATATATGAAAAAAGGTGAAATATATCACACAAACCATGATACACATAACATAAAATAAATTTCTCACAACCTAGCTGCTTTTAAAATACTGCTTATGGAAACAGAATAACTTATTCCAGGAGGTTTTGTGGCTTTAAACTTATCTTGCCAAATAACATTGTGTGCCTCCAGCAATGACTTCCAATCTCCTCCCCTTTGGGGTCAGAACACTTTCTCAATGATAAAGAAATATATATAAAATACATAACAGAAAATGCAACAATCCCTTTTGTATAACAACTAAATTTGCCCCAAAAGAAAATTTTTGGACCCAAACCACAGGATGGGTATTTCATTCAGTCCCTTCATGTTTACACTGGCATTGACTACAGCTCCCACATTTGAACATCTTATTGATTCCATATTTTCTGTTACTGAGCACTGAGTTTCAGCGATTTAAGTTTTTTTATCACTGAGAAAGTATTCCGCTCCCATAGGGGAGGGGATTTGAAGTAAGTGCTGGAGGTAAGTGTGATTTATTGGCAAATTGTGTTTAATGTTGGAAAACCTCCTGGAATAAATGATTAGGCTTGCATAAGTAGTATTTTAAAGCCAGTATCAGTCTTGTTATCAGAAGGTCCTTCTGTATACCCAAATATGCACAACAAACCATTTCTTCAAGAGATTCACCTGTCACGATATCCCTGTACAAAAATCTGAACTGACCCCATATGGAATGATGTGCTCCTTTCTGAATATACAACATGCCAAGTATCAGAATGTCAAAGAGGGTTCAGAAATTCTGTACAAAGAAAATAAACAAA
The DNA here is from genome assembly GCF_019279795.1 of Protopterus annectens. Classification (NCBI taxonomy): domain Eukaryota; kingdom Metazoa; phylum Chordata; order Ceratodontiformes; family Protopteridae; genus Protopterus; species Protopterus annectens. Next base: position 976,254,390 of record NC_056747.1, read on the forward strand.
TTATTCCATTCATTTAGCTACTCTTAAACTGCATTCACTTTATTATGGGCTAATTAGGTGGGACCTGAATATGGCATTTAAGTATCTGAAGAATAAATTTTGCCTCATCTACTGATATCAGTGTCACGTCTTTACTACACACACTATAAACTGATGTTTACTGATACTGACAAATTAAAAAAAAATAATTTCCTCTGTGAATGTTAACAGCTTGGGAATGGTTACCTCTGAGCACATGACAGGCAGCCATTATAAACCATTTAAAATCAATGCTTAACAACTGCTTTGGGAACAGGAATACAAACTTTACTATGCGGTATACAGACTTCTAATGATCTCTGTTGAGATTCTTGAGTCTGAATTCTTGGCCATCTTTCCAACACTGTAGCACTGAATATCAGATAAGATATACTAGAAGTGTACACTATTAACTGCTTTAAAGAGTTTTAGTGGCATTCAGGCATGTAAAACAGAATTAAGTGATTTAAGTCCTGCTACATATTTTAAACCTATAATTTTTTTTTATATTTTTGGTCTGTTTCTTAATTAAAACCTATATAAACATTTTACAAAGCCATGTCCCAAACAAATTTGCCATATCTATTGGTTGCGTCACTGTAGGGATAACATGAGATACCTTCATATACTTCAGTGCATCACGCAGGGGTACTTTCATTTAAGTCTATGAATGCATCCTCTTGCCATCTCTACACTCACGCCACAAGGTACAAAAGGTAAGAAAACATTGGCAAAATACTTTAACACTTACTGGGTGCCAGTTGGTAGATGGACAGTAAACAACTGAGTTTACTAGTAAAGGGCAGCACTTAAAGCTTTAACATAATTGTAATGTTTTATAATGTTTGTGGCAACTGTTTTCAGTGTTGATATTCTTTTGATATGTTGTTGAAATCATATCTTTTAATGGAAGTTATTTAAATGTGGCAATGATTACATGTCGATATTTGAAGAAATCCGGTCTAAACCTGGAAGACAGCACTCACATCACCTCTGCAGATAAAGTATTGCACTTTTAGAGCTATTGCTTAGTTTCATTTTGTATTTATCTTTATATAATGCCAGTCTGCATTCTCTGCATATGGGATAAAAACACAGAAAGTGAATCTAACATGAAAATACTTTGAGAGAAAAAATACACGTTTCACAAGTTACATGGATGCATGCTTTACAAACTGAAACTCACATAAAGCAAATGTAGTACTGAGATACAGAGGACTACATGCATTTAGTTAACTACCTCCACTCTCTCCATGTCCCAAATGTGGTGGAACAGTGACCAAGCGCCTTTCTCCTAGGCACATGCCTTCAAGCCCAAGTTCCAGCCCTTCAATGACCTTATTTCCTCCAAGGATAACTTCCTGAACGTGGCCATAATCATGCCTAAAAAAAAAACAAAACAAAAAAACAAACAAAAAAAAAAAAAAAAAACTCAAATATAAGAAATACTGTTGAGTTCTGAGAGATTAGTATAAGGACAGGCCAGTACATTTATTACAGCACATTTGAAATGTAAGTTATACTACTTCACTCTGTGATCACAATAAAGCATTCCAGTGAGTGTTTCAGGACTGATTGATGCACTTCTAAACTTCCTCATCTGTATTCTTTGACTACAGACAAAGTTATGAAGGTAACTTCCCAAAAATATGTATAACTCAGATTACTGCTTGAATGAATCTCACTGTTGCTGCTGTTTGTACAGGTAAACTGGCTCTGGATACAAGAGATCCATAGGCAGTATAAAAACACAAGAGATATACACAGGTGGTGTAAGAATAACTTTTCTCACCGGCAACATGTTTTGTTACACAAAAAAGTTTGATATAAAAAGCAATTATAGCCTCAGACCCACAAATGCTACATTGATTAATGTGGACAGCAGTTATCAAAAACAACAAAATATAAAATATCTAACAGTACAGCAGTCATCTTTTAGATTACTAGCGTCATAGACTGTTACTAGGCTAATGACCCAGGTGGCCTTTTAAATTTTACTAAAAGAATACCAATGTCTTGTATCCAAGTAGGAGATTCAGGGCCAGGTGTTTATAAGCTACCTCTGTCTATAAGGGGCACAGGTGCCAAGCTCAATATAAATTTCATATTACCCATCCACTTGTCTAGGTTGTGCTTAAACTGAATAACAAACAAACTCAGCTTCAAATGGATGGGAAGACTGTTCCATAGGATGGACAATCTCTGGGAGACATATCTCTCTCTCCAGCATGTTCTGTTTAAGTCACAGACAAAGTTCAGGTCCTTAGACTTTGTATTTCTGGTACTGTTTGACTTACGGATATGCAGGAGATTCATAGGTGTTGGGTTTGTGGATGCCTTGCAAGTCAGGCATAGATCACTTCTCAGCGGTTTTTGAAGTTCTTTCTCAGGACTTCAAACATCTCTACCAGTGTTATTTAGCTTTACTCTGATCCTATTCAGAAAGGCATACTCGACCACAAACAATTCAGTTCACTAAACCAGGAATCAGAAGGACAGCCAGGAGAAAGTACAGTTGTGTACACTTACCATAAATGTAGATGTTCGAGTGTATTCACTGTTGCAGTCATCACACTTGGGTTATCTGCCTGCAGGTAGCACTCAGTCGGCCCAAATACCAGAGTCTTGGGATTTCGGTATAAAACACATCTTTGGTCCACAGCTCGTGAGCACAAAGTTATATATTTATACCAATTTTGGAGTTGGTTTCACTGATTTTGGAACATTATTTATTCAGGACATCTCTTTATCTTCAGGTACATCCTATTGCCGATTTTACATTTTGGACAGAGCGGGGAGACATCGCCACTTTAGTTCTTCTGGTCGCTTGTGGAAAATTCCTGGCATCCAGTTGTACCATACAAAAGGTGGAGGATTTGATTTTTTATTATGGACACTAATGTGGAAGTTGACAACCTTACCATACATCCCACCCCCGGAGAAGTTGCCAAGCTCACTAAGAATCTGGCTGACGTCATTGAGCATGCGCACACAGTACTTCGACAATTAAAAGGGAGTTTCGAAGCCCTGTAACAACGTAGCGAAAGTTCTGACTTTTTTTGTCTTCGTCTTCGGATGAGGAGACAGTGATAGTTTCAGTAAACAATGACACCTTCTAACAAACTTTTTCTAAATTCCTGCAGGAAGCGGATTATAACCTCTTCACTGAAGTCTACTCACCAGGACACATTAAAAGGTCTGTACATTCTCAGTTTTTGTCATTTGACTTCAAGAGCTGTTTCTTTGAGCTAGAAAACACAGTACTAAAGCTCAAAAGTTTGATACTTGAAAATCATTATTTAAACAAATGTGTCGTACTGAAAATAGTGCTGGGGTTAAGGGTGTACAAGTTCCCCAATGGCATCACTATTAAAGACAAAATTTATAACGATATTAAAGAGTTATATAACACAGCTGATCTGGAGGTGCTTAAAGCTCTAATTAGTTGGAACTCAGAGAAAATTAGGCACCTTAAAGAGCAAATTAAGGGTATGGATGAGAAGCTAAACAAGCACCCAGATTTCCAGGCCTTTCAATACTTACAATTTATTTGAGAAAAGTGAAAGACTCGTGGATAATGTCACCAATAAGAAAAAGAAAAAAAACTATTTAAGAGACTTAAAAAGTTACCAGCTGGGACAAGCTTTTTTGATCAAAAAGAAAAAACAGAATTCTAACTATACTGATTCTAATAATTACCAACATAAAAAACAAAGAAATAAACGTTTAGATAGGCTTGATTCCTTCTTTTCAGAGACTGTCACTTTTGGTAATAATGAGTTTGGGGGACCACAAAGAGATTCTTTTTAGTCAATCCAGTGAAATGAGTGAGACAAGTGAACAATCTTTGTCTTCTTCCCCTACATTTTTTCAGTCAGCAACAGAAATGGACAGTCTGCCCCCCAATCAAGAGACACTGACAGTTAGGGTTGCCACCTTTTAAGCGGGCCAAAGTGGGACATGGTGGTGTGGCCAATACAACACTGGCCACAACCTCTACCGTGATGTCACCACCAGAGTGGTGAAGGAGATGCTGTTATGGATATGATGGATGGCTGCTGGAGTGGCTAGCTGGGTGGTGGGAGTAGCAGCTGGATGGATGAATGACTGGATGGATAGCTTGATGGATAGATGGATGGTTGGCTGCATGAATGGCTGGGGGCTGGATGGATGGCTGGCTGGAGTGGCTAGCTGGTTGACGGGAGTAGCTGCTGGATGGATGGCTTGATGGATGGATGCCTGGCTGAATGGATGACTGGCTGCATGAATGGATGGATGGATGGATGGCTGGCTGGAGGATGGCGGGATGGAGGAGGAGGATGGCTGGCTGGCTAGCTGGATGGATGAAGGAGGAGGATGGCTGGCTGGATGGAGGAGGAGGATGGCTGGCTGGATGGAGGCAGAGAATGGCTGGCTGGCTGGCTGGATCACTTGTTATATAAAAAAAAAAAAAAATCTTGGTCGTTTTTGTAGCGGCTGTAGAAGCGCTTAAAACAAAGTGCTCCTACAGCTGCTATCTTTGCAGGGCTCTTCCCGCCCCAATCCCCACCCCTTTCTTGAATTGCAGCCAATTGCTGCATGAATTAAAGCACCTGGACCTAACAAGCCGCAGCTTTGTCTGCAGGTCCGGGTTGGTGACATAACTGAATTGCCGTGAAAAAGCCAGAAGTAATTGTGACTTTTCCACGACAATTCAGTGCGATCACAAAAGCAGGACTTTTTAGGTCCCACTACTTGAAACAGCGGGCAACGGGATAAGGTGGCTTAAACCGTGAGTGTTCCACTGACAATGGGATGGGTGGCAACCTTACTGACAGTAGTAACGAAGAAAAAAGGGAAGAACAAAGGACGCTAGAGTCTATCATGTTAATTTAAGCAAAACATTTTTTTCTGAAGCTGAATTAAAATTACTATCAAAAAGTTTTTTTTTACCAGCCAATAAGGCACCCTTGGTTGACACTGTAATAAATTTTAAGTTATATACTAGAAAGGTAATTTTAAAGTATATTTTGAATAATGTTGACCTTCGTGAATGTAGCTGTAGAAAAAATAGCACATATAATCCAGCACTGGTACATACTCTCAATGTTTTTTCTTCCATAGTGGAGGCTGATTTACACCATTTATTAAATAACACTGGAAGGTATTATAAACCAAAGTATTGTCATTTAATTAGAGAAGAAGCTTCAGCACTCAAACGGTTAGGCAGTCATGAGGACATTAGATTCATGAAGGCCGATAAAGGACAAGGTATTGTCACTATGGAAAGTGATCAATATACATAACTACTTAAAAATTACTAAGGACTTTCTAAGACAAAGTTACAAAAATATAGATCTGTATCTATTAGATTTATTGCATCAGGGTTTTACTGACCTAGATTTATTTGAGTTTCTTGTGGTGGAAGAAAGTACAGTTGTGTACACTTACCATAAATGTAGATGTTCGAGTATATTCACTGTTGCAGTCATCACATTTGGGTTATCTGCTTGCAGTAGCCCTCAGTCGGCCTGATTATCAAAGTCTTGGGTCCTGCATCAGTTGCGGTCTCATTTTCCGTGACGTCAGGTAGTCAGGGGTATAAAGCATGCAGCCAGTGCCATTGCATCAGTTTTTCTTGTCCCAGATGTCAGGTGCCCCCATAATGGGAAGCAATTATATACAAGGTTACACCTCCAACAAAAAGCAAATACACCAAAAAGCTTTAAGCATATAAAATCAGAATAGAGGTACAGTCAATAGAAGTCAGGGGGCTGGAGGGAGGGTAACCAGGACTGCAAAAGTGAATACACTCGAACATCTACATTTATGGTAAGTGTTCACAACTGTACTATGTTCTTCATATTTCACTGTTGCAGTCATCACCTAAGGATGGGACGAGGAATTTAGACAGCATTAGGACCAGCTATAAGGCCCTGCAAGACTGCAGTGGCAAAGCCAGCTCTGGACTTAGAGAAAATTGGCAAATGGTAATCCTTGGTGAAAGTATGTACAGAACTCCAGGTAGCAGCTTCTAGGATGTCCCTGGTAAGGACACCTCTGAGAAAGGCTGGAGAGGTAGATGCAGCCCTGGTTGAATGGGGTCTAATCCCCTGTGGGATAGGTTTTCCATGGTGCTTATAGCAGAAATTAATGCAATGGTCTATCCATTTAGAAAGGGTTTGCTTTGAAATAGCCTTCCCTTCTGCCCCTGCAGCAAATGCCACCAGCAGTTGTTCAGATTTTCTTTGAAGTTTAGTCCTGTCCAAGTAAAATCTAAGTTGTCTGTGCACATCTAAGGAGTGCAGTATCCATTCCCCTTTGTTCTGTGGATTAGAAAAGAAGGTTGGCAAATGAATGGATTGATTAAGAACCACACTGGATACCACCTTGGGCATGAAGGAGGGATTGGTCCTGAGGGACACCCTGTCCACATGAAAGATGATGAAAGCTCCACTGCCATAAGGGCCTGTAATTCAGATACACTTCTTGCTGAAGTGATTGCTAAAAGGAAGGCTGTTTTCCAATAAATGAATTTTAACTCTGCACTTGCAGCTGGCTCAAAAGGAGGAAGAGTGAGTTTCTCCAATATAAAGTTAACGTCCCAGGCTGGAGTTGGGGCTCTCCTGGGTGGTCTTAAGTTTTTGGCCCCTCTGAGGAACTGCTTGAGCAGTGGATGAGAGAAGAGGGGTGGGTTCTGTGTTGTAATGAGCTGAAATGGCTGAGGCGTGAATTTTGATGGAGGAAAAAGAAAGGCTCTTGTGAAGCATCTCAGTTACGTATTGAAGAATATGAGGTAAATTGGGTGCTGCTGTGCCATCCCTTGAGTTTGGTTCCAGGCACAGAATCTTTTCCATTTTTCAGCATAAGATTTTCTAGTACTAGGCCTCGTTGCCTCCAAAATGACATCCAACACTTGTTTACTGAGGGATGGTAATGGAGAGATTAGGTAATTAGCCAGGCTGCCAGGTTCAGGGTTTGAAGTTGAGGGTGCAGAATCTGGCTCTCCTGCTGTGACAGCAGGGTAGGGGTCTGAGGCAGGTGCCATGGAGCCAGCAGTGACACACTGTGCCAGTGTTGGCGTGGCCAGTCTGGTGCAATCAGTATCGTCCTTGGTTTGTCCTGTTTGATTTTTGGAAAGGAGAGGCAGAGGACGAAAGGCATAAACTGATAGATTTTTCCAGCTGAAGGACAGAGCATCCACTTTCCAAGCTTGTTTGTGGGGAGTCCTTGTGCAGAATTTGTCCAATTGGTAGTTCTGGGGGGAGGCAAACAGGTCTATATCTGGGCTCCTCCATTTATCAGCATGTTGAAAGTCTTTGGTTCCAGTTTCCAGTCATGTGGGTCCATGAGATTTCTGCTTAGTTCGTCTGCCAGTGTATTTAGTTTTCTTGGCTGGAATTGAGCCTGTAGATGCCCTTGGTAGCTCACTGCTGTGTTCCACAGAGCCATGGCTAGTCAGAGGGGGTAAGAATGGGTAACCCCCCCCTGCTTGTTTATGTACCACATAACAGTGGTGTTGTCCGTCTTTACCATTAATTGTTCTGGAAGAATGTGGTCCTTGAAGGCTGTCAGAGCATTCTGTACAGCTAACATTTCTTTTTGATTGATATGTAGGTGCATTTGACTTGGGTTCCATTTGCCCTGAATGCACTTCCCTGCCAGGTGAGCCCCCCATGCATAGTCTGATGCTTCCTGTTGTTAGGGTTTGGGCAGCAGGGGGTAGAGTGAAAGGTAGTCCCTTGTTCTGGTGGCAGGCCTCTGCCCACCAAAGGAACTCTAACCTTAGGCAAGGTATGATAGGAATCATTGCTTCTAGATCCTGAGAATGTTGACACCATAAGCTTTTTAGAAACCACTGTAGTTTCCTCATATGCAGTCTTGCATATGGAATTAGTAGAATGCAGGAGGCCATGAACCTCAAGGCTTGCAGTATTTGCCTTGCAGACAGAAGGGTTTTTGTGGCCATTAGTTTGAAGTACGTTGTCAAATGAATTTGTTTCTCTGGCATGAGGAAAGCCATCTGGGAAGTTGTGTTCAAGCTTGCTCCTAGAAATATAATTTGTTGACAGGGTACCAGATGTGATTTCTTTTTGTTTATGGTGTACCCCAGGCAAGTTAACACCTTTTGCACAAATGCCAGATGATTCAAAAGTATGTCCTGGCTTTCTGCCTGAATTAGACAATCGTCCAGGTATGTGTATATTTGAATATTTCTTTGCCTGCAAAAAGGAATGACTGGGGCTAGGCACATTGTGAATACCCTGGGCGCAGTAGATAAGCCAAAGGGCAGTGCAGAGAACTGATAGTGCATGTAGTCTGCTTTGAAGCGTAGGTATCTTCTGCAACATTCCCTGAATGGGATGTGCAGGTAGGCTTCCTTTAAATCCAGTGTTGCCAATCAGGCATCTTTGCCTAGCATAGGAAGCAACTGGTGAAGAGTTAGCATCTTAAATTTTGGAATCACCAAAAAGGTGTTTAAGACAAAAAGGTCCAGGACAGGACGCCATGAGTTGTCTTTTCTGGGTACCAGGAAAAGTCTTGAGTAGGAACCTTGTCCCTTTTCATCTTCTGGTACAGCTTGAACAGCATTTATGCTTAAGAGAGAAAGTACTTGCTTTTGAGCCTCTGCCTACTGATTTGGGGGTAGATCTGGCCAACCGTTTCAGGCTGGTAACATGTGGAAGTGAAATCTGTATCCTTGGCAAGCTATATTTAAAACCCATTTGTCCTGGGTAATGAGTTCCCAGTTTTTGGCCTGCAGAGCAATCTTTCCCCCTAAAGGAGCAGTCCAGTTGAGAAGTGCTTGGAAGTTTTAAAGTTGTCATTGAGACAGTTTACCATAGGGGGAGTCTTACTACTCCCTGATTTGGAAGTGGAAGCCCCCCACTGCTTAGTCCTGTGCGTATCCTGGGATTGAAGTCTGGGTGTTCTGCTGCTTCTGGGTTTGAACTGAGAAGGCCTGGAAGAGGCAGGAAAGGACCAATTCTTAGAGGGCCAATGCCTACTAAATCTTGGAGGCTGTACTTGTAGGAAATCTTTTACAGTTTTCATTGATTTAGCTTTATCCTCCATCTTTTTAAGAACTTCTTCTGCTTTGTTGCCAAACAGGCAGTCCTGATTTAAGGGGGCATCCAGCAATTTAGCTTTAACATGATCTGGCAAAGATTGTTCCTTAAGCTAAGCATGCCTTCTAAGTACAGACCCAGCGACAGTAGCCCTGCAAGATGCCTCTAGTGAATCAAAACCATATTGCAAAGTATGTTTTCCAACCTGTTCAACAGAATGCATTAAATCCTGTAAATCCTTATTTTCAGCACAGTCAGGAATTAACATCATTTTCTGTTTAAGCAATCCAATAATATGCTGCTGATACTTTAACATATGACACTGGCAGTTTAAGGCCCTAATGACCAAGGTTGCAGAAGTGTAAACCTTCTTACCCCATCTATCCAGTGTGGAATCCCTATCAGAGGGGGTAGGATTTTTAGCAGTAGTAGCCTTAATGCCCTTGGATCCCTGTGAAATGGTCTCAGGATCCGCAGTAGGATTTTTAAAAAGGAACTTGTGAGAGTCAGGAATCCTGTAATATCTATCAGGTTTTCTGGGAGCAGGAGGTAAACAGTCAGGGGCCAAGCTAGATTCCGAAAAGGCATCATCAACAATGTCTAGTACAGGAGGGATAGCTAAAGCCTGTGTTGGAGCAGGAATAAGAAATCCCTGAACCTCTTTTTAGAATCAGAGTAATCCTGGGTTTTCCATCAAAAATGCTCCCTAAGAGTATGCAAGGTTTCACCAAAAGAGAAATCCTCTGGGGGAGAAGCAGAGGGAATAGATTCCTTTGCATCAGAATCCTCACAGGTAGATAAGGGCAAATCCTGGTCATCAGAGGAAACAGAAATTTCAGAATCCTGGTCAGAAGTATCATAAACAAATTCATTCCTAGGTCTCTTAGAGGGGGAAGGTTGCCTTCCCCTGATTAAAGTAATAAGGTCTTCATCCATTCTTATCATTTGTTTTTTAGGCATAGAGGCCTGACCATGTGGTCTGGGCATCGATTTTCTAGGCATGGTTCGAGTTTTAGGCCTTGAAGAAGAAGAAGATGGCGTTGGTTTAACGCAAGTCAGTAGGCCTGAATACACCCTCAGAAGCAGGGCCAGCACAGCGGCTCCGAAGCCATCCAAGGTAGAGACATCCACAGGTTCCACAGTGGAAGCATCTCGCGGCATACCAGACTCCGAATGGGTCTCAGTAGAGGCCTGTGAATCTGAAGTAGTGGGTATAAGGGGCTGTGAAAGCGCCTCACTGAGTACCGGCGAACTGGTGACTGGCTTAGAAGAAGCATCGTCGGCAGCTTTGGACCTAGGTGGCCTGTCTGTCTTTATCTTTGCGTTTTTTCAGAATGTCGGTAGTTGGATGGCTTACCAAAGACATATTTGGATAATTGAACAGAGTACCAAAGTATTTAGAAGTGTACAGACAATGAATAGTTTGTTGCTTAAATAAGGCACAAAACCGACAGCGAAGTACGTCGTGGTCAGGGCCTAGGCAAGGAATACAGTACGAATGAAAATCTTTATGAGGTATTTACTTTCCACAAGAAATACAATTATTGACTTTTACTGACATCAGTTAAGAGCAAGAAAAAGTTTCCCCACTGGGCTACTTAGCTTTAGTTGAAGACTTCGGTTCTGAAACTTGAAAATGAAAATTTCAGGAGTTGGCCGACCGGCAGTTGCGAACTGCTTCTGCTTCGGGCACCGCATGGCAAGAAAGACTGATGTAATGGCGTCGGCTGCATGCTTTATACCCCTGACCACCTGACATCAAGTAAGATGAGACAGCAACCGACACAGGACCCAAGACTGTGACAATCAGGCTGACTGGGGGCTACTGCAAGCAGATAACCCAAATGTGATGACTGCAATAGTGAAACACGAAGAATATCCCCAGTTAGGGTATTTTTTTTGGTATACCCAAAATACATAATATTGAACAACCTCCATTCAGGCCCATTGTGTCAGCACCCAATAACAAGACCTACAAAATCTCTATATATATTTAAATTGTTAAATCCTACAGTCCAGAAGAGCAGATTTTATCTGAAAGACTCTTGGATTTTTTTAGACACATTAAAGAACTATACTTTCACAGGAGAAGAAAGTCTGATGTGCACCTTAGACATCACCTTTCTATATACTTCTACAGATCAAGAGGCTGGTGTGGAATTTGTCAGACTATATCTTAGTAAATACTGCCAAAAGTATGGTTTAGATATAAGCATCATATTTCTACTGACAGAATTAGTGCTGAAAAATAATTTCATGTTTAATGAGAATATCATTCAACAAAAAAGTGGTGTAGCTATGGGGGCTCAAGTAGCCCCCACTTTTGCCAATTTATTCCTCTGCTGGTGGAAGGAAAAATATTTAGTCCAGCTGTCATCATATAAACATGTTAAGTACTATAAAAGATATATTGACTATTTATTTTTCATTTGGGCTGGTGATATTGATGCCCTAGGGATTTTTTTATAAGAAATTAATTACAGTATCCCTTGGCTCAATTTTACTTTGGGAGAAAAGGGCAGTTCTGTGCATTTTTTAGATATTCAGGTGGATATGAATGTTGCAGAGAAATCCTTTTCAAGCAACATTTATAGAAAGGACACTTTTACTAACAATTATCTTCATTTTGACAGTTTCCAACCCACTCATATGAAGTTTAATGTTTTTCGAGGGCAAGGCATCAGAGTTAGTCGACTAGTTAGCAATGATGAGAAATTTATGGAGGAAATGAATAAAATCATAGAACTTTTTGTGGAAATAAGTTATCCCCTCCAGAAATTAAATACTCTCTCTAGTGAAGTTAGAAGACAAAGATACATTAAATTTCCTCCTATTATTAAAAATGGATTCAGTATTAAGAAAGGAGAAATGGACAGCAGTTTTAGATGTTCCTTTCCAGTTTCACTGAGTATTGAGGATACTGGAATCAAACAAATAATTATTAATAATTGGAAAATCTTATTGGGAAATCAAGAACTCTAATATTATTGGAGACAAATCCAAATTCACCTACAAAAAGACTAGAAATCTAAACTTTTTTTTTTTTTTTAGAAAATGTGTCAAATATTAGGAAGACAAACATCACAGTTAGACCAGGAATGTATACATGTAATAATTGTTCACAATGTAGATATAGTTTAACCATGGACAGTTTTTATTTTGAACATAACTATTTATACATTGCAAAAGACAGATATTCCTGTTGTACTGAAGGTATAATTTATGCTGCCATTTGTGCCACATGTAAATCATTTTATATAGGGAAGACTATTCTACAATTAAACAGCAGAATTAGAGAACATGCACTAGCTATAAAAAAGAAGGACATTAATAATGCTTTAGCTAGGCATTCTCTAAGATGCAAGGAATTCAAGAAATTTCAATTTATGGTAATAGAAAAGGTTAATGACTTAAGATTTGTTGATAAAGTCAATACATATCTTGAATATTTAGAATTAAAATTGCAGATATTTTTAAGGGCTGATGTCACACCAGGCATCAATGAAAAAAATTCTATTAAGTGCTTCTTAAAGTTTAAAAATGTCTGCATTTAAAATATTTGATCGGATATAGACATATTTTAATAATGCATGTTTTTTGGTATTCAATATGACTTTTTTACTACTTCTTTTAACTAAATAAAGAAATATTGCAGGATTGTTCATTCTGGAATCTAATTGTTAAATTACTTGAGGACAGTTTGATTTACAAGATGATTGTATAATTGGTGTGAGTATATAAGTAGGATGTACGGGTAATGGATTTGTTTCTGAAGAAGTTCTGTATTAAACGAATGAAAACACTAACATTTTTTGAGGTCCCGACTTAGTTTTTGTTTTTAACTATGCAAATATTTCCAAGCAAAAATCCTAATTCTACACTTTGTTGCATACTTGGGAGTGATACATATGACCTCCCAACGTTTCTTTATTATTTATTATTTATTTATTTAACATTTGTTTACCAGGGAAATATGACTGGGCAAATCTGCCCATTTTCAGCAGAGGCCCAGGGAGAAAAGTTCTACATAATAACAGCATAGCAGTCAGTATTTTAAACAATACTGAAACAATCAAAGAAATGACAGTAATAAATCACATAACAACATATTATCACAGTTCAAGTTAGTAATAAAGTTAACAGGATCACTTAGTAGCACAAAATTTGGCAGTTACACTTGGTATCAAGAAATCACTCAGTGGAGTAGTGTCTCAACAGCTTATCTGATACCTCTTCCCAGTCGTTTCTTACCTCCTCCGATTGGTTCCTATAGTTACTGTGCAATATTTTATATGCCCTACTAAATATCACTTTTTTAACAGCAGCCTCTGTTCTAGATTTAATTAAAAACTGTACCAGTGCAGGTCTTTCCTTCAGATTCTCATTTCTCTTTTTCTCTGTGTATACTCTGATATCAATCCCTTATAAGGAAGGTAGTAGTCTCAAGCATGCAGTGCAAATGTTTCTTGGTCTCTTCCCATTGTATTACCTTTCCTCTCTAATCAGTTGTTCCCAATACATTGGTTCATTTGCCAGATTCCTTCAGTAAACTCCAGTCCACTCTTGCCTACTGTCTGCACCCTAAACTGCAGTCATCCCCACTGGCAAAATCCTCCCTCTCCATTCCTATTTGGGCTTAGTTCTTAGAATACATACTGTATGAATATAACATTTTGTATGACTGACTGTTGTTATCCTCCTTAGGATCTGCATCCAAAATCCCACTATCTCCTTATTTCTTGAATTTCTACCCTGCTTCATCATCATCTCTTTCCACTTTGAACTGTAGTTTTCTGCATGCGTTATGTATATCAACCTTAACTGTGTACTCTAAAATATCCCTTCAAATCAGGTAATCCTAAACCACCTTGTCCTATTAAGGATCAGATCATCTCACTTGAATCTTGCTCTCCCCCCTTCAATTCTTTATTAATTACTATCCACAATATTTCCTCTGGTTGATAAAAATAAGCCTGACCTGTCTATAAAACTAAAGGAACTAAATCATTTTACTGCTTGTATCTTGCTATCCATATCCACAGACAAGAGCCTCCAGGTTCTTAGTTTTTGTTTTATCATTTGTTTAGTTTCTTCCCACATATCCATCACTGCCATAACAGAATCCTTTTTAATGCATAGTCCTAAATACTTAATTTTATCTTGTCCCCATAAATATGGGTATTGCTGACCAATTAATGTGTGGGTACAAAGTTTACAGCTATAACCTTTATTTTATCTTCACTAATGTTATATCCCGAAAAAAAAACCTGAAATGGTCTTAGAATATTCCAAAACACTGATATGTCCTTTTCTTGTTTTATCAGGTACAAAATAATATCATCTGCAAATAAAGCTGGATTTTCTTGATTACCAGACCAATTATATCCTTGCATTTCTGAGTACCTTATTTTCTTTGCCAATGGTTCTAAATACAATGCAAATAACAAAGGGGAAATATGATACTCCTGCCTGGTTCCAGGTTCCATTGTTCAGATATAACTTATCAGAGAGGAACCCTCTCATTTTGGATTTTTGTCTCTGATCCCTCACATATCCTCCTAAGTAATCTTATTATTGTATCAAAGAATGCAAATACTTCTATTGCCCTACTCATAAAATCCCAGCTTTCTCTGTCAAATGATTTCTCTGTATTAAGACCCACCAACAACAGTAGTATTTTGTTATAGTCTACTTCCCTCTGGATCATCATTGTTCTGTTAATGTTGTCAAATGTTTGCCTCCTTTCCATGAAACTACACTGATCCATATCTACAACTTTTGGCAACACCTTTGCCATTCTTTTAGCCATTATTAACATAAACACTTTATAATCATGGTTTAAAATTGAAATGGGCCTATATGAAGCTGGGTTTGATGGGTCTTTGCTTTCTTTAGGTACTACAGCCACCAAAGCTTTTTTTCCAAGATGTTGGTGCCTTTCCTCCTTTTAAGATACTGTTAAATAAAATCTTCAAGATATTTATTACTTTCTTCCCGCCACGCTTCCAAACTTTCATTGGAATGCCATCTATTCCTGGAGACTTTCCTGCAGATTAATTATACATCACCAGTTTTATATTTTCTCCTCTCCTCTTATTTTAGCTGCTAATTCTTGAGCCTCATCTACTCACCTTGGTATATTTAAACATTCCATTTCTCTGCTTTATACAAATTTTCATGAAATTTCTGAAATATCTCTAAATCTGTACAAGATCTGTGATTATTTTTCTTGTTATAGTCTCATTAAGTTTGAAAACAGCCCCTTCTATTTTCTGTTGCCTGACTTATTATGATAAAAGTTTTGTACTCTAAAGTTATTATCAAAAAACTGTTGCTTAACAGCTGTCTTTCTAAACTCATGCACGTTATCCGGGTACTCCTTTATTTTCTCTTTAGCACCTTATTCTGCAATACTTTACCTTTGTCAGCCGCTCTAAATAATTCTCGTTTCTTCTTGGCACATCTCTTTTTATTTCTACCCTATTTTAAACTCCACTTTCATTTTATCCCACTCACTAGCTATAACTTCTGAAGTACTATCTTCCCTAATAACTCCTGAATTATTTATATTACCCATTCCTTACATTCCTCTTTTTTAACAGGTAGGTGGGGGAAGCACCAGTGTCTCACTTGTACTTCATTACCCTGCACTTTTAATTTAGTTACTATTGGTGCATGATCTCAAACAGATATTGGATGTGTGTCAAAGCACACAATTTAATGCTCATGCACATGTTCCTGTGAAATATAACTACTGTCTCGCCTAGCCTAGTTATTTCACCTTGGGGAACAATATGTAAATTCTCTCACAGTTCTTAGTACTGAATTCTCATCTTCCACACCAAATATTTTCATACATTTCTTATTGGCTTAAAGCTGATTATTTCTCCCAAAATTTTCTTAAGCTCCACTGTAGCAGTTTTAGGTGGAATATAAATACATGGCAGCATGATCCTCTTCCTTTCTCAGTAGTCCCTTACTATCACAAATCTACCATTACTATATTTTTCCCTCTATCACTACTGGAGCTCCTCTAGCAATTAAAATAAGTACTTTCCCTTTTCCTTTGCCTCTGACATTCTGCTGAATATCCATCCTTAAAAACTTTATTAAATTCACATACTCATTTATTTCCAAATGTGTCTCCTGTAGCATTGCTATTTGCACTCTGTATTTCTTAACATAATTTAATGTTCTTTCCTTTTTGTCTATACCTGTCCATGATAATATGGAAAGTGTCGCCATTATAAGACGGTATTATTCCCACCTATTACATATGATGGCTTTTTTCAGATGCCTATTTCCAGCTATTCTGATACATGCACCCATTTATGTCTGGCAAGGTTATTTATTTATTTATTTATTGATATTTGATTATCAAGAAAGTCCGATTAGGTAGGAGCCCATTTTCAGTGGAGGCCCAGGGAAAAAATAAAGTATTACAAGCCATTTTAAGAGCAATAATTTTGCAATCTTCAAAAATAAATAAAATAATCTACAGTTTAAATAATTATAACAAATTGAAATAATATGAAAGCATTGGTTAAGAACAATACAAGTTATATGACAAAGATTTACTATTTAGAGAAATTTTAGCTAGTTTATAGAGAAATTATATAATATAAACCGGAACTGTAATATGAAGTGAGTAATGCCTGCTAAGAAAAACAAGTCAGTCACTTCACGGCAGCATATCAAGCTGCCATGGCGCTCGGACTGAGAAAACTGAATGGCCGCCATTATTTTACACCCGCTAAGCAGTGCTTTTGCTGTTTAGCGAGTGTAAAATATTAAAAAGACAACAAGTAGGTGTGTGTGTGTGTGTGTGTGTGTGTCTATGACTGTGTTTGAGTCTATGTGTTCATGTAAGTGAGAGTGTGTCTTAGTTTGTCTGCATATGTGCATGAATGCGTGCATGAAAGCAGAGAGATTGTGTGTGTGTGTATATGTGTGTGTGTGTGTGTGTGTGTGTGTAACCTTCAGAAAATGTATGCTATTGTGAAGGCAATACCTATTATTCTAGCAACTGTCTAAGTTTATTAGAGCATTATTAAACATGTGTCCCCCATGTTGCACCCCCAACCACTTATTATCCCAGGCTTTCTCCAAATTTCGTATTGTAAGAGGTTGAGATGTATGCTCCAGAGAGTGAGAGAGAAAGTGAGAATGATGTGTGACTGAATGCATGTATGTAAGCAGAGGAGACAGTGTGTGACAGAGAGTGAGAGACAGTGAGACCAATCTTGTGTGAATCAATGTGTGTATGAAAGAAGAGGAGACTTGTGTTTGTATATGTATGTGTGAAAGCAGAGAGAGAATGGGCTGTATACAAAACTGTAGTGTTTCACTTGCTTATTTTTTAAGCACTATTATTACTTTTTTATATATGGTTAATGTAAAATGCTTCCTCCAACACCATTAACATAGATTACAGCAAGTATGAAACATTAGGTGGAGAAACTATTCTAAACCAAAAATATATTAAAAAAATAGAAAAGTAAGTAAAACACAACAATTTTACAGAGAGACCAATGTCTTAAGTGCAATAAAGCCCTCCAGGGTGTATGTTAATGTGTAATTAATGCCCTTCCAGGCATATAGAGGCCCTTGGGCGGGCATTAATTACACATTAACACGCACCATGTCAGGTATTATTGCTTGCTTAAGAGAGAAAGCCAGGGACGAGAAATAGATAGATTTAAGAAAGTGAGTGAAAAAGGGAGAGTAAGGAAGTGTAAGGTATGAATAGGCACTTGTTCACATTTAGGGATATAGTTTATCTTGGTGCTGGACAAGAAAAGAGCCAGCTTTTGGCTAAGAAGTCTTTCAGAATGGTTTTGAAGGACAGGAGGGAGAGAAGTTCCAGGCCTTAGCAACATGATACGAGTATAGGCAATGCCAAGTAGATTTGACAGGTTTGTGGACAGACAGGAGTTTGTGGTCACTGGATCATAATGACCGACTGAGAACATAGTTGTGTAGAATGCTATTTAGTCCTGGACAAACAGATGTATGTTGGATAATTTTACAGGTGGTAAGAAGTTGTATATATGCAGGAGCGGCCTTAGGTCAACTGGTGCCCTAGGCAAAAGAGCTCCACAGCACCCCCTATGACACCACCTGGTGCCCCCATCTTGGTCTACCTACACCAAATAAATACTGGAAAAGTGCCCCTGCTAGAGTGGCGCATTAGGCGGCTGCCTAGTTGGCCTACGCCTAACGCCGGCTATATGTATATGTTAGCTGATTGGGTAGTTCTAACTAATTTAGGCTTTTTAGTGCTATGCAGAGACGGGTTATGAAAGGGTTATTTGCTGTAAATTTAGCAATTTTGTTATAGTATTGTTCAAGTTTCAAGCTTTGTGATGACTCGAGGTTAGTAAGGATGGAAGCACCATAAAGAAATGTGGGGAGGAGATAAACAGTGGCAAGTGTAGTTTTAGTTTACTTAAAGTTTTTGGCTCTGTAAAGCATCCCTAGTTTTTGATGAATTTTCCTTATGACATTATGTATATGCAGGTCGAATTTAAGATCATCATCCACTATCATCACTAATGACTTGACATGAGTAGTGACATCAATGGTTGTATTATCAATAGAGAGAACTTTGAATTTTGTTTTTCCATGGGAGAGGGATTTGGTGAAAAAAGTATTAGCTTGTTTTTATTTCTCTAGTGCTGATCACGAGTTGCAAGTTACAAAGCCATGTTTCAGTGGCTGTTAAACCTTCCGGAGTATTTTTTTGAAGGTGTGCCATGCAGTCAGATGTGCAAATGAGTGTGAAGTCATCTGCATACTGTATTAGGGAGGTCTGTTGTGTGGATGCATGGCAGGTTGTGGTGAGAATGTTACAGAGGAGGGGCCCAAGGATAGAGCCTTATGGTACACCAGTGGTGACTGGGAGTTATGGAGAATGGGTGGAGTGCCATTTTACTGACTGATACCTGTTAAATAGGCAGGTTTTGAACCATAGAAGGGTGGGCTGAGAGAGATGTAATGAGGATATTTGAAGTGGAAGTTTGATATGACAAACTGTGTTGAAGGTTTTAGACAAGTCTAGAAATAAAGAGGAAACTTGCTTGCCGATATCTCTAGCTTTACTGACAGTATAGTTTAGGAGTACAGTTTTAATACTATGGGAAGAATGGAAGCCATGTTGTGTGCGGGATAAGAGTTATTTATGCAGGAGATGGTGTATTTTGGAGAGGGATGAGAAGAATGCTATGGGTCTAAAGTTAGTAACGTCTGTTAAATTTCCTCCTTTATGCACAGGGATAATGTGTGACTTTTTCTAGAGAGACAGAATTGGGGTTCCTGGATTGGCCTATTTTTAAGGACAGGCACTGCTACTGGCTGCTATTTTAAGGTACTCACTTGGAAGGTCATCAGTTGAAGTACAGCACGGTTTGAGCTTCTTTAACAGTAATTTTATATAGGATGTGGGTACAGGTTTGAAGGTGAAAGTGGATGTGGTGATATGTGACTGTTGGCTAGGGTTAGGATTAGAGAACTTACAATATCTGAAATAAGAGATTAACTCTATTGTGGTTCTGACTGGTACATTATAAGGGTCAAAGTTGAATTTTTGTAAGTGATGCAACATTTCCTTAATTTCTGTCCATAATGTTTTAGGTTTGTGTTTACTATTGTTGTGAAAGTTATAGTACAGCTTTTGTCTTCATTTATTTGCTTTTTAGTATGATTGTGAAGCATTTTGTAGTTTTCAAGACACTGTGGCATTTTACATTTCTGCCACTTTTTCCTTGTTTTTTCTCTATCCTACATTAGCATTCTACTCTTTTTGGATAGCCAAATTGCATTATTTGTTTTTTAGTCTTTCCTTCTAGGAGGTGCAAGGCTGTTTAGGATATTCAGTGAACTAGCATTGAATTAATTTACAAAATCATCTAAAGGGAGGACTCTTAGGAAATTCCAGTTAATAGATGATAGGGTAGTAATGAACACTTCTGATTTAACCTCAAAGGTTGCATATGGTTTTATAAACATGCTGTTTAAGTAGATGTGTGAAATGTCTGGTTGTATAGACTGGGAGATGATCACAGAGTCTGACATTGTACCTGTGGTGGTGTACTTACTAGCTTATTAGGGTCTAATACCAGGATCAAGTCCAATTGGGAATTTGATGTCTTGCTATTAATGAGTAGTGTGAAACCATGCAAGTTCATGTTAGATGTAGGGGAGTTAATTATGTCCAACCAACTGACATTCAGATCACCTAGTAATATTTTTTCTTGTGGAATTGTTATGGATATCCAGTGTAGGACATCTTCCAGTACAGCTGTTATTGTCAACCAGGAGGGATGCAAAGGACACCAATATATATTTGTTTATGACTGATTACTTTCAGGAAAGTAATAAGAAGCTCTGCTGAATTGAATTTTGGTATTGGTTTGTTGTAATAAAACCAACTGAAATGTGGTTGTTGCTGGGAAATATTAAAGGAACAATGTCACCTTTTCTTTTTATATAGTCATTATGGATGATACTATAGCTGGAAGGTATAATTTTGGAGTTGTATATGCTGGGTTTAAGCTAAGTTTCAGTTGCAGTGAGAATATCAAGCTTATGTTATGTAATCCAGGCATGTAGCTCAGCAGTTTTATTTCTTATGCTTCTAACTTTAATAGCAGCAAATGTTAGATTACCAGGTTGGGGTTAACTGTTGTGGATTAGAGTAGTGTGTGGAAGAGGATTATCTTGATGTTCATTGTGATAGTTGGGGACGGGTTGACTTTTTATACTGTTGTTTCTTGTCATCTCCATTTGAAGCTATGTCACATTTTACTTGACTGTTTGTTTTAAGGAACACACTCAACCAAAAAAAAAAAGTATACACTCAGAACACCCCCTAACTTAATATAAACACACAAAACTATGTACATCGTTGAATAATGAACTTAACACTCCTAATAGGAATAACTGTCCTAAATAGACAGCTGTAGACGCAGGCATTATGTAACCTAAATTTAAGGCTGCCCATGCTAAGATGTGCGTTATTTCCTGTGCTCCTATTTAAATTAATTGCTGTCTGTTCTTTTTTATTTTATCTTTATTCCTGTCCTAGATGTGAAAACAACTTACATGCTTTCAAAAAACTAACTTTTAGCCTTAAAGAAAAGTACAGTTGTGTACACTTACCATAAATGTAGACACGGTTGCAGTCATCACATTTGGGTTATCCTGCCAGGGGTAGCCCTCAGTTGGCCCGAATACCAGAGGTTTAGTATTTCTGCATCGGTTGCTGTTGCTCCAGGACTGACATCAGGTCATCAGTGGTATAAAATCAGGCAGCCAATGCCATTACATCAGTTTTTCTTGCCCCAACTGTCAGGAGCCCCCAAATAGGGAGCTAGGTTATGGTGGAAGAACACCACCGGCAGAAAGTAAATGCCAAAAAATCCCCTGTAAGGAGAGAGGAAGAGAGAGAGAGAGAGAGACAAGGGGGATGGAGGGTGGGAAACCAGGACTGCAACAGTGAATACACTCAAACATCTACATTTATTGTAAGTGTACACAACTGTATTATGTTCTTCATGTTTCACTGTTGCAGTCATCACACTTGGGTTGATTCCCAAAGCTGAAGAAAAGAGTGGAGGCAGTCAAGAAGACTTGGGGCTAGCTAGGATGCCCTGCAAGACTGCACTGGCAAAGCCTGCCCTGGATTTGGAGAAGATAGGCAGGTGGTAATGCTTGGTGAAGTATGAACAGAAGTCCATGTTGCAGCTTCCAGGATGTCTCTGGTGGGTACCCCTCTGAGAAAAGCTGCAGAGGTGGAGGTTGCCCTGGTGGAATGTGTCCGGACCCCCTTTGGGGGCAGTTTCCCATGCTGTTTGTAGCAGAAATGGATGCAATGTGCTATCCATTTGGAGACTGTTTGTTTGGATATGGCCTTGCCCTCTGCCCCTGCTGTGAAGCTGACTAGCAATTGGCCAGTTTTTCTGAAAGATTTAGTCCTACCCAGATAAAATCTGAGCTGTCTGTGCAAATCTAGAGAGTGCAGAATCCTTTCCCCTTTGTTTTGTGGGTTAGGAAAAAAGGTGGGCAAATGAATGGATTGGTTGAGAGCCACACTGGACACCACTTTAGGCATGAAGGATGGGTTAGTCCTGAGGGAGACCCTGTCACCATGGTAAATGATGAAGGTCTATACAGCCATGAGTGCTTGTAGCTCTGAAACTCTTTTAACTGAAGTGATGGCCAGAAGCAAGGCTGTTTTCCAAGAGAGGAATTTTAACTCTTCTGAAGCTGCAGACTCAAAGGGGGGGGGGGGGGTGAGCTTTTCCAACACAAAGTTAAGGTCCCAAGCTGGGGTAGGAGCTCTTCTGGGTGGCCTTAAGTTGTTAGCCCCTCTTAGGAACTGTTTGATGAGAGGGTGTGAGAAGAGAGGTGGCTCTGTGCTGCAATGAGCAGAGATGTCAGAGGCATGAATTTTAATAGAAGAGAAGGATAGGCCCCTGTCTATTAGGTCTGCTAGGTAATCCAGGATGAGAGGTAGGGAGGGCTGTGCTGTTTCAGCTCTCTTAGCCTGGATCCAGGTGCAAAACCTTTTCCACTTATCAGCATACGATTTTCTAGTGCTGGGGCATCTGGCCTCACGTATAACATCTAGGACTTGTTTGCTTAGGCTGGCAGCTTGAGGAGAGGTCAGGAAATAAGCCAGCCTGCCAGGTTCAGGGTCTGCAATTGTGGCTGCATGAATTCTCCATTATTCTGGGTCAGGAGTGTTGGGATCTGAGGTAGGTGCCACGGCGGCAGGGGTGACAGGCTGCGCAGCAGTGGGTACCAGTGCTGGCATTGCCAGTCTGGGGTAATCAAGATTGCCCTTGGTTTTTCCTCCCTTATTTTGAGCAGGACCCTTGAAATGAGTGGTAGAGAGGGAAATGCATAGATCGAGAGGTTTACCCATTGGAAGGATAGAGCATCCACTTTCCAGGCCTTGCTGTGAATTTTTCTAGTGCAGAATTTGCTGAGCTGATGGTTGGAGTGGGAGGCAAGGAGGATCACCTTTGGGGTGCCCCATTTCTGGGTTACAAGGTTGAAGGTTTTGTGGTCTAGCTGCCACTTGTGTGGGCCTAACAGGTTTCTGCTTAAGTTGTCTGCCACAGAGTTTAGGAAGCCTGGTAGGAATTGTGCTAGCAGGTGTATTTGCATGGCTGAGGCCGTGTGCCAAAGGGTCATGGCGAGCCTGCAGAGAGGATAAGAGTGAGTCCCTCCCTGCTTGTTGATATACCACATCACTGAAGTGTTGTCTGTTTTGATCACTAGAAGACCTGGGGAGAGTAGGGGTCTGAAAGCTGTCAGGGCATGCTGAACAGCTAGCATCTCTTTTTGGTTGATGTGCAAATGTATTTGATTTGGGCTCCAATGGCCCCGAATGCATCTGCCATCCAAGTGTGCATCCCATGCATAGTCTGATGTATCTGTGGTGAGGGTATGGGCGGCATGGGGTTGTGAGAAGGGAAGTCCCTCGTTGTGGTTGCATGCTGCTGCCCACCAAAGAAAATCTTTCCTTAGACAGGGTATCATAGATATGATAGCTTCCAGGTCTTGAGAGTGTTGACACCAAAGGCTTTTTAGGTACCATTGTAGTTTCCTCATATGCAGTCTGGCATATGGAATGAGTAGAATGCAGGAGGCCATGAACCCTAGAGCTTGCAGGATTTTCCTTGCGGATAACTGGGTTCTGGTGGCTAGCTGAGAGAAGTAGCCTGACAGGTAGGGTTGTTTTTCTGGAGTAAGGAATGCCATCTGGAATGCTGTGCCCAGGCTTGCTTCCCATGAATACAATTTTTTGCGTGGGAACTAATTTCGATTTCTTTTTGTTGACAGTATACCCCAGGGAGGTCGGTAGGTCCTTTACAAAGGTCAGGTACTGTAACAGCTTTTGCTGTCTGCCTGAATCAGGCAATCATCTAAGTAGGGGTAAATTTGAATATTTCTTTGTCTGCAAAAAGTAATGGCTGGAGCCAGGCATTTTGTGAAAACTCTGGGAGCAGTGGATAAGCCAAAGGGAAGCGCAGAGAACTGGAAGTGTGTAGATCCTGTCCTGAAACGTAGATATTTCCTGCAAGATTCCTTGATTGGAATGTGAAGGTTGGCCTCTTTTAGGTCTAGGGTGGCTAACCAAGCATCCTTGGAAAGCATAGGAAGAAGCTGCTGGAGCGTGAGCATTTTGAATTTTGGTTATCACCAGGAAGGTGTTTTTCATGGATCGATCAAGGATTGAGTGCCAGGTGCCCTCTTTTCTGGGTACCAGGAAGAGTCTGGAATAGAAACCTTGGCCTATCTGGTCTGCAGGAATATGCTGTATTGCCCTCATGGAGAGTAGGGAAAGGACTTGCTTTTTGGCCTCTGCCCAGTGGTTTGGAGGAAGATCTGGGAACCCTATTGGGGTTGGCAGAGTGTGGAAATAAAATCTGTATCCCTGGGACACTATGTTGAGGACCCATTGGCCGTTGGTAATAGAGGCCCAGTTGCTTGCATGGAAGGAGAGTTTTCCTCCTAGGGGCACAAGCAGGTGGTCAGAGTTAAGGGGTGGAGGTGTAAAGTCATTGTGAGTTCTTATCATAAGGGGGTGGCTTAGCACTCCCTGTTTAAGAGGAGGAACTCCATTGCTTTGATCTCTGCATTCCCTGGAACTGCTGTCTGGAGGGTCTGCTTCCCCTGGGTCTGGGCTGAGCTGGCCTGGAGGGGGCTGGAAAGGACCAGTGCTTGGAGGGGCAATGCCTACTGAACCTCAGAGGCTGGACCTGTAAAAAGTCTTTAACTGTCTGCATAGATTTAGCTTTTTCTTCCATCTTTTTTAAGACCTCTTCTGCCTTGGTGCCAAACAAATTGTCTTTGTTCAATGGTGCGTCCAATAATTTTGAATTGACATGGTCTGGCAAGGTCTGCTACTTAAGCCAAGCATGCCTTCTAAGGATAGAACCAGTGACTGCTGCCCTGCAAGATGCTTCTAGGGCATCAAAGCCACATTGCAAGGTGTGCTTAGTAACTTGGCTTGCAGAATTTATAATCTTTTGTAATTCTTTATTTTCTGCACAAGCAGAAAATGAAGATATTTTTTGTTTGAGGAGTTACATGGTATGCTGCTGATATTTCAGCATGTGGAACTGACAATTTAGTGCTCTAACAGCAAGAGTTGCAGAGGTGTATACTTTTTTACCTCATCTGTCTAAAGCTCAGGAATCCCTGCCTGAGGGAGTGGGATTCTTAGCTAAGGTTGCTTTAATTCCTTTAGGTCCTTGGGATATGACCTCTGGGTCAGCAGTAGGATTTTTGAAAATAAATTTGTGAGAGTCAGGGACTCTGTAGTACCTGTCACATTTCCTGGGAGCAGGAGGAAGGGTCAGGAGTCAAACTGGATTCCATAAAAACATCATCCACAACATCCAGGACTGGAGGAATGGCTAAAGGTCTGTGCTGTGGTAAATCTAAGAATTCCCCGAGTCACTTTTTTGACTGAGGGTAGTCCTGACATTCCCATTAGAAATGCTCCCTTAAAGTATGTAGGATTTCACCAAATGAAAAACCCTCAGGAGGAGAGGCAGAAGGAATGGATTCCTCTGCATCAGAATCCTCATAAGCAGAGAGGGGTTGCATGTCTTCATATTCAGAAACCTCAGAGTCATAGGACTCCTGGTCAAATAAAACTGCTGGGGACAAGTCTCTTTTTCTTTTGGAAGGGGTATCCTGACTTCCCCTAATAAGCATAATAAGGTCTTCTGCCATTTTAAGCATTTGAGATTGAGGCAAGGAATCAGGTGCCTGAGCTTGGGTCGTTGTTTTTTTAGGCGTAGTTCATACCCTGGGCCTTAAAAACTCAGTAGTTTTAGAAAGAACTGAAGACGCAAAAGAAGTTGTCTGTTTGTGATGAGTATCAGTAGTGCGAAGAACTTCCTTGGAGGCTGGTGCCTGCTCAGGGGCTCTGGACCCATCCAAGGTAGAGACATCCGCATGATCCTTAGTCGATGAAGAGTCTTGTGGCATACCGGACTCCGAATGGGTCTTGGTAGTGGCCTGTGACTCAACAGAAGCGGGCATCAGAGGCTGTGAAAGCACCTCACTGAGGACCGGAGAACTGACGACTAGCTTAATGGAAGCATCGTTGGCAGTTTTGGACCTGTGCAGTCTGTCTGTCTTTATCCTTATGTTTTTTCAGAAGATCTGTAGTTGGATGGCTTACCGAAGTCATATCGGAATACGAGGACTGAGAGTGAAAATATTTAGCTACAATAAGGGCCCGATGACGTATATTTCTGGCGTTGAACAAAGCACAAAAGCGACAGTGAGAAACGTCATGGTCTGGGCCTAAACAGGTGACACAGTAAGAATGGAAGCCTCGATGTGGTATTTGCTTTCCACAGGCGAGACAATTGTTAACATTTTCTGACATCGGTTAGCGCAAGAAAAAAGGATCCCCAATGGGGTACTTAGCTTTAGAAGACTTCAACTTCAATTCGGAAATGAAAACTCAGGTAGCGGCTGACTGGCACTCGTGCAAACTGCTTCTGCTTCAGGCTCCTCGGCAAGAAAGACTGATGTAATGGCATTGGCTGTCTGATTTTATACCACTGACGACCTGCCGTCATTCCTGGAGTGACAGCAACCGACGCACAAATAATAAGCCTCTTGTATTCGGGCCGACTGAGGGCTACCCCTGGCAGGATAACCCAAGTGTGATGACTGCAACAGTGAAACACGAAGAACATCCAGTGTTCTGGATTTTTATTACCCTATTGTCAGCTTGTCTCGTCTTCATGGAAATACAGGAAATAATGTAGCCCTCAGCCGCAGAGTTGTTAAGAAATGCTGAACATTTATTAGTAACGGAAAACTTTTCATTACATTCAGTGTGTTTGTTTCCACTTAAAACTTATTAGATTAACCCAAGGGTCTTAATCCAGATATTCACCTAGGCAAAAGTAAATGAAAACATATCAGCTCTACTTATATTAGGTTCTGTGCACCTCTACATCCCATCCCGTACCTCAACAACCCAATCTCACAAACTATTAACTTAAACATGCTTTTGTCCAGACTTTTTCACTCTTTTTGCATTGTACTGTTTACATTTCTGAATAAGAAAAAAGAAGAATGGAGAGATCTGTTTACTTTGGTATCTTTATCACATACAACAATAACTTAAAACACTTTATTATATAATAAATAAAGCCAGGAACTGAGCGACAGTGAGGAAGTCAAACGATGCAAAAATTAATTAAAATCTCCAGGTGTACATCGTAAGGCCTGTTATAGCAATACCTTACTTTCTAGATCCAGTATGCACCCCCTTTACGTTTTTAAAAATATTATAACAGGACAGGCCATCAGGGCCTCAAGATTAAACCCCACGAATGATGGCTTTGAAACTGAGTTAACTAGCCTGAAAAACAGATTGGTCAATAGGGGTTATACCCAAACTGAAATCAACTCCCATATGGATGATATATATGAACTGCGTTGCACTAGAACAGCACCTTATTTTGGTCCTAGGGAATTTGATAATCCTTTAGGTAATAACTATAACCACAGTATTAGATTTTCAACACAATTTTCTTCTGACTACTTCAAAATCAAGGAAGTTATTAATAGGCATTGGGGTATCTTACATGTTGACAGTGATTTAAAACAGATCGTGGGTGAGACACCCACTTTCCTTTATAGGAATAAACATAATTTAAAAAGGATACTTTGTTACCCTAAAACTATAAACAGTGATAATAAGGGTGGTTACACAAAGCCATGTGGGCATTGTAATTTTTGCCCTTTTATTGATAGTAACACTCAGTTTTTTCAACCAGACTTACAGAAAGTATTTATGATACAAACAGATGCAAACTGTATGACATCAGATATGGTTTATTTAGCTACTTGTCAATCCTGCCCGTCATTCTACGTAGGCAAGACTAATCGCCCCTTAAGAGATAGGATGAGGGAGCATATCTATCACATGAAGAGAGGTACATTGCCCAATGCTCTAGCCAAACATATTACATTAAACAACAATGAACATTATTTTTTATTTAAGGTGCTAGAAGTTATTTATCCTAATGTAAGGGGAGATGATATCAAAACCTATACAGAAAGTAAGGAAATGCAATGGATTATCTCATTAAGGGCTGACAAAGGTTTTGGCCTGAATGAGAGAGCCTCTATAAGACCAAAACTAAAACAACGTAGAAATGTCAAATTAATTGTTATACACTGATTATATACAGATGTATTTACTTTTTAATTTATACATAGTTTTGTGTTTTTTAATACAATTCAGTTTGTCACAATATTCTGATCAATATGTTTGTAATTTGATGCCTAGCCATTATTTATCTTTCAGCAATGCATTTTATGAAGCTTTTATATATTCATTTTTATCTATCATTTTAAACATCACCTATATCTTTAAAAATGATGGGCAGTAGCTTGTTTGCTAATTAACCATGAGTATGAGTCATCATCTGCAGGTATATAAGCATGCAACTAACACTTTAATTTTTGTATGGATCTGATGAAGCTACTTCCGAAAGCGCTTATCCTGTCTTATATTTTTGTATTGAAAGTGGAGATTTTAATTAATTTTTGCATCGTTTGACTTCCTCACTGTCACTCAGTTCCTGGCTTTATTTATTGATTTTAAACTTTTTTCTGTGAACCTGAGCGTTTACTTGTCCCATTGGATTTACTTTGCTACACTTTATTATATAACATGTAAATTATATCATGAAAAGTTTCATAGAAATACTGTTAAGAACAAAAACTGTTTTATTTATAGTTGCCCTTTACCTCCCCCTTCCCCTTCCCTCAGTGCTCATCCAAACATTAATGACAAAGTGGGGCAAAAGACTTTCAGTCTCCCAGAAGTTTAACAAACTCAGCAAAAGTCAATATTTCACAAAGGTGATTGATGCTTTGTAATTTCACATTTATTCACTAATTTCTATGTTGCTGGTCCTCTTCCTGTTCATCTCCATCTCCCAAATCCAGACTGGTTTAATTCCAAGATACTCCCGATTATTTAGGTCAACTGACTCGCTTTTCTCCATCTCTCAAGAATTTTCCTTTCACTGGCAAAGTCTTTCTATGAGCTTTATTATCAGAAGAATGAGAAGCAGAATTTCCTTCTGCTTTACGGCTCACTTTTTTTTGGACAAACGATTGCATTTCCTCCTTAGCCTGTTCTGCATCAAAAAATTACTTTGATCCTCTAGGAAAAATATGGTAAAGATAGCTGAATACAGCAGCTTTTATCTCATGCCTGCCTCTCAACATTCCCTGCTTGCTGGAATAAACTTGCCTCTTTTCTGCCTAGTGAACAGCGAATAATCATTTTCCAAAAAACTCTACTGTCTCCATCTTTTAATACTTCGCCCTTCTGTCAAACTTTTGTCAAGATCAGCTCTTTCTGCTTGTTGGATTGCATCTTTACTAATACAGGTCTTGGCTGCTTCCTCATGGCCAGTTATGGAGCATACACAGGTCTATATCATATGTTCGAAGTTTTATAACTTTGAACGTTAAAATATCAAATTTAAATGTTCGAAGTTATAAAACTTTGAATATATGTAAAAAAAAAAAAACCCAAAACTAACGGCTGTAGGCAGTGGGGCAAGCCCCCCTGCACCCCCCACATGGGTGGCTGCATCCCCACACCCCCCGCATTTTAAATATACCAAATCTGAGACTGCACTACAGTGCAGTAAGGGAAATCTTCCCTTTACTGCACTATAGTGCGGTCTCGGAGTTGGTATATTTAAAGAGCGGGGGGTGTGGGGGTGCAGGGGGGCTTGCCCCCCTGCCTACACTAGTCAGGTTAAGTTCCGTTTGTTTTTTTTTTTGTTTTTTATTATATGTTCGATGTTTGAAACTTCGAACATTTAAAGTCAATTATTTAACTTTTGAAGTTTTCAAATTTCGAACATATAATATAGGCCTGCATACACAGGATGTGCCCTCTCAATTAACAAATCCTGCTGTGGAATATCAGTTCAGCAGCTGGAGCATAAAAGTACAGTTTTGTACCTACCATAAATGTAGATGTTTGAGTGCTCATACAGCTGCAGTCATAACAGATGGGTTATCCTGCCGTCAGGCGGGTCCTCAGTCGGCCGAATTCCAAAGTCTAGGTCCGGCGTCGGTTGTCGTCACTTCTTCCCTGACATCAGTGCAGCAGGGGTATAAAAGAGCCAGCCAACGCCATCTTCAGTTTTTCTTGCCCCAGATGTCAGGTGCCCCCAGAAGGAAGGCAAAACATAAACTTATGTAATCATGCAATATAGAATAATCAAAAAACAGTAGTTTGCAACTAAATACACCATAAAGAATACCCCAAATAGGTTGTATGAGAAGGTGTATGCCATAAGGCCTGTCTTAAGAGGGGATGGAGGGAGGGAAACCTGGACTGCAGCTGTATGAGCACTCGAACATCTACATTTATGGTAGGTACAAAACTGTACTATGTTCATCGTGCATACAGCTGCAGTCATAACAGATGGGTAGAATCCCAAAGCTAAGTAGGGGTGGCAGGCACTAAGTGGAACTAGGAGGAGCAAGGATGCCCTGCAAGACAGCTGTGGCAAATCCCGCTCTAGATTTTGAATAAAGTGGAAGGTGATAGTGTTTGGAGAAAATGTGCACTGAACTCCAAGTGGCTGGTTCCAAAATGTCCTTGGTAGGAACCCCCCTGAGGAAAGCTGCAGAGGTAACTGTGGCCCTTGTGGAGTGGGACCTGATGCTTGAAGGCACAGCTTTGCCATGAAATGAGTAACAAAAGCGTATGCAGTGGGCTATCCATTTTGAGATTGTCTGTTTGGAGATCGCCTTTCCTTGAGCACCTGTAGCATAGGACACAAAGAGTTGCTCGGATTTCCTGAATGGCTTTGTCCTGTCCAAATAATAATAAAGTTGTCTGTGAATGTCCAAGGAATGCAGTAGTCTTTCCCCTTTGTTTTGTGGGTTAGGGTAAAAGGTAGGTAAGTGGATAGTCTGATTCAAGGCTACACTGGATACTACCTTTGGCATAAAGGTAGGGTTGGTTCGTAAGGAAACTCTGTCCTGATGGAAAATGATGAAAGGTTGTACAGCCATGAGGGCCTGTAGTTCCGGAACCCTGCATGCTGAGGTGATAGCCAGAAGGAAGGCTGTTTTCCATGGCAAGTATTGTAGTTCTGTTGAAGCAGCTGGCTCAAATGGAAGAAGGGTCAGCTTTTCCAATATGAAGTTGAGGTCCCAAGCAGGGACTGGTGGTTTCCTTGGGGGTTTTATATTATTAGCCCCTCTGAGGAACTGTCTTAAGAGAGGATGAGAGAATAAAGGAGGATCTGTGTTGTATTGTACAGAAATGGCTGAAGCATGGATTTTGATGGAGGAGAAGGAAAGTCCACTGTTTAACATCTCAGCTAGGTACTGTAATATTTGAGGTATATTTATTACCCAAGGATTCTGGCCCTTTTTCTGATTCCAGGCACAAAAAGTACAGTTTTGTACCTACCATAAATGTAGATGTTCGAAGATCCGCATTGCTGCAGTCCTTACTTATGGGTAGTCCGCTGTCCTCGGTCGGCCCGAATACCAAAGTATTAGGCTGACGTCGGTCATGGGCGCTCAGATCTGACATCAGAGCGTCAGGGTATAAAAGCGCATGACCGCAGTCATATCCTCAGTCTTTTCTTGCCCCAGATGTCAGAAGGCCCCAAAAAGAAAGGGCACAGCCAAATACAGAATACCACCCAAAAACATGCCCAACAACAACCACCACCCAAACCATATAACCATGCCAAACTACAGTGGGGAAGGAGGGAGGGTAAATTGGACTGCAGCAATGTGGATCTTCGAACATCTACATTTATGGTAGGTACAAAACTGTACTATGTTCTTCATCTCACATTGCTGCAGTCCTTACTTATGGGTAGAATCCCAAAGCAGAGGAAAGGGAGGATGGCAAAATCATAAAGCATTAGGGGCTGCTAAAATGCCCTGTAATATGGCAGTGGCAAATCCAGCCCTAGACTTAGAATAGAGAGGAAGGTGGTAATGTTTAGAAAAAGTATGTACTGAACTCCAAGTAGCTGCCTCCAAAATATCTTTCGTAGCTACCCCCCTTAGAAAGGCAGTAGAAGTAGCAGTAGCTCTAGTGGAATGAGGTCTGATTCCAGCCGGAATCTCCTTACCATGATGGGAATAACAGAAAGAAATACAAAAACCAATCCATTTAGAAATAGTTTGTTTTGAAACAGGTTTTCCCTGAGAACCTAGAGCAAAAGAAACAAACAACTGCTGAGACTGCCTGAACCCCTTGGTTCTGCTCAAATAATAATGCAACTGCCTATGAATATCCAAAGTATGCAAAATCTTTTCCCCTTTATTTTGGGGGTCTGCATAAAAAGTAGGCAAATGAATAGTTTGGTTCAAGGCCACACTAGACACCACTTTAGGCATAAAGGAAGGATTAGTGCATAAAGATACCCTATCCTCATGAAAAATCAGGAAAGGTTCCACTGCCATAAGGGCCTGTAATTCAGAAACCCTTCTTGCAGAGGTAATGGCCAACAAAAAAGCAGTCTTCCATGACAAATACTTTAACTTCGGCAGTAGCTGCAGGCTCAAAAGGTTGTAGAGTAAGTTTTTCCAACACAAAATTGAGATCCCAAGCAGGAGTAGGAGCTCTACGTGGGGTCTTATGTTCTTTGCCCCTCTAAGAAATTGCTTAAACAAAGGATGAGAGAATAAAGGAGGGTCACAGTCATAGTGAGCAGAAATGGCTGCAGCATGAACCTTTATGGAGGAGAAGGACAAACCCTTGTCCAATAACTCAGTAAGATATTGAAGAGAAACACTTAAATCAGGCTTGGAAACATCAAAGTCCTTCCCTTTGCTCCAAATAAAAAATCTCCTCCATTTATCAGCGTAAACTTTCCTGGTACTAGGCCTCCTGGCCTCCAAAATAACATTCAAAACTTGTTGTGGAAGCTGATACCCTCCAGAGTCTAAAACAGAATATGCCATGCTGTTAGATGCAGAGACTGAATCCTGACATTGAGGAAGTGATTGCCCTCTTGTGACAACAGGTGCGGAATCAAAGGCAGAGGCCATGGAGGCTCTCGTACTAAACTCCTCAGTAGTGGGTACCAGTGTTGTCGAGGCCAATCCGGCGCTATCAGAATCATGGATGGCTTGTCTTGTCTGGCCTTCAAGAGTACCTTGGGTAGAAGAGGCAGAGGTGGAAAGGCATATACATGAAGATTGTTCCAAATGAATGATAGAGCGTCCACCTTCCAAGCTGTGGGATGAAACATTTTTGTGCAAAACTTTGGCAACTGGTAATTTAGTGGAGAAGCGAACAGATCTATGTCTGGAGTTCCCCATAACACTGTCAACTTTTGAAATACATGAGGATCCAATTTCCACTCATGAGGATCCACTATTTGTCTGCTCAGCACATCTGCTAAGGAGTTCTGTGCTCCTGGTAGAAACCTTGCCTGAAGATTGAGGTGTAAACTGAGAGCAGTCTCCCACAAAATCATCGCTTGCCTGCAAAGAGGGTACGAATGAGTTCCCCCTTGCTTGTTGATGTACCACATGACAGTAGTGTTGTCTGTTTGAATCAACACCTGCCCTGGATGAAGTAAATCCTTGAAAGCCATCAATGCAAATTGGACTGCTAACATCTCCTTCAAGTTGATATGCAAATGTTGAAGTCTGACAGGCCACGTGTCTTGCACCCATTTTCCATTGAGGTGTGCTCCCCAAGCCTTGTCGGAGGCATCTGTCGTTAGAATCTGACTCGCCTCTGGTCGGGTCACAGAGAGTCCCTTGTTTAGGTGACATTCCTGAGCCCACCACAAAAATTCCTTCTGAATGCAAGGTATTATCTGAATGACAGTGTCTAGATCTTGGCAGTGTTGTGTCCATACATTTTGAGATACCATTGAAGCTTCCTCATATGCAGTTTGGCATTGGGAAGCACCAGAATACAAGATGCCATGAACCCCAAGGCTTGAAGGACTGTCCTTGCAGTCAGCCTGGACTGTAGAGACATTTGATGGA
The DNA here is from genome assembly GCF_019279795.1 of Protopterus annectens. NCBI lineage: Eukaryota > Metazoa > Chordata > Ceratodontiformes > Protopteridae > Protopterus > Protopterus annectens. The sequence goes on from NC_056747.1 coordinate 976,288,517, forward strand.
AATAAAGAGAAAGGCTTCTTTGTTTGTCCGGGGTCAAAAAGGCCTTCTGGGAAGCTGTATTCAGTCTCACACCCAGAAAGCACATGTCCTGAGAGGGTACTAGACTGGACTTTGTTTTGTTCACAGAATACCCTAGGCATCTTAACACTACCATCACATACTGTAGATGATGAAGAAGTTCGTCCTTGTCTTGTGCAATAATCAGGCAATCGTCCAAATAAGGATAAATCTGTATTCCTCTTAACCTGAAAAAGGCTATCACTGGAGCCAGAACCTTTGTGAACACTCTGGGCGCAGTAGATAAGCCAAAGGGCAATGCAGAGAACTGATAATGTAAATTTCCAGCCCGAAAACGCAGGTACCTCCTGCGACTGGGCCTGATAGGAACATGAAGATAAGCCTATCTTTTCCCAGCAGAGGTAAAAGCTGTTGTAACGTCAGCATTTTGAACTTTGGAATGTCCAAGTAAGTGTTGAGGATAGATAAATCCAAAATCGGTCTCCATGTGTTCCCCCTCTTTGGTACTAGAAACAGGCGAGAATAAAATCCTAGGCCCACTTCTGACAGAGGAACTGGCTGTATAGCTCCCATTTGAAGAAGTAAGGAAATCTGTTTGTGAGCCTCTATCCTTTGCCGAGGAGGAACGTCTGGCATGCCTTTGAAAGGAGGCAAGGTATGGAAATAGAACTTGTAGCCTCGGTTTACAATGTCCAATACCCATTTGTCCTGGGTGAGTAAAAGCCAGTTTTGCTTGAAAAGTGCTAGCTTTCCTCCCAAAGGGGCTGCCATGCAAGAAGAATCTGGCAGCCGGAAATGCAGGTCATTGGGCCTGTTTACGAAAGGACTGGCCCCTGCCCTCACCAGCAGATTGTGCAGGCGAACTCCATGTCCTGGGCCTGAAGGTACTCTGAGCTCTGCCCCTACCACGTCTAGATCTACCCCTAGACTGAGAATCAGAAGAAGGGTACGTCCACCCCTTAGTAGGCCAATTTCTACTAAACTTTGGAGGTTGCACCTGCAAAAAATCTTTAACAGTCTGCATAGACTTAGCCTTGTCTTCCATTTTCTTCAAAACAGACTCCACAGGGTCCCAAATAATACTTCAGACTGTAAAGGGGCATCCAGAATTCTAGTTTTAACATGCTCGGATAAATTCTGATCCTTAAGCCAGGCGTGCCTACGAAGAACTGAACCAGTGGCAGCCACCCTAGAAGAAGCCTGTAAAGCATCAAAACCACACTGCAAAGAATGCTTCCCCACTTGTTCAGAGACATGTACCAAATCCTGCAATTCTTTACACTCTATGCCCTCTGCCAAAGCATCCACTTTAGATTGCAGCTGAGAAAGGAGGAAATTCTGATACTTCAACATATGAAACTGGCAATTTAAAGCCCTCATTGCTAAAGTAGAAGAGGTATATACCTTCTTACCCCATCTGTCCAAAGCTCTAGCTTCCTTATCTAGAGGAACCGGATTCTTTACAACAGAGGCTCTAACACCCTTAGGCCCCTGACTAATAGTTTCTGGGTCCGCCCTAGGACTCTTATACAGATATTTATGAGCCTCAGGCACCCTATAATACCTGTCCGGTTTAACTGGTGCAGGAGGCAAAGAATCTGGATTAAGGGAAGCCTCCGAAAAAACATCCTGAACAACATCCAAAACAGGAGGTATAGCCAAAGGTCTATGCTGTGGTAAAAACAAGAACTCCCTAAGCCTCTTCCGTGAATCAGAGAAATCCTGTCCTTCCCACTTAAAATGCTCCCTCATGGAATGAAGAGTTTCTGAAAATGAAAAATCCTCTGGAGGAGAAGCAGAAGGAGTGGAATCCTCTGCATCAGAATCAGAATAAGGGAGAAAATCTGGAATGTCTTCAGCAGAGGACTCTGAATCATCTGAGGCCTGATCCAAACTTTCCAACTCTGGCTCCACCCTGGGCCTCTTATCAGGAGGGGGCATAGAACCTCTAATTAAAGTAATCAAATCTTCTGCCATTTTAAGCATGTGCTTTTTAGGCACAGACCCTGAAGCACCAGGACTGACAGCAGAGGAAGGCAAAACAGACCTGCCCTTAGAAGGAGCCTTAGAAATAGAAGCAGAAGGCCTAACCACCTTAGGCATAGAAGGGAGAACCGTAACCTGAGAGGCCCCTTCAGCCTGACCTGACTCCTGAGAGGCCACATCTTGTAAAATCAAAGTTTCCCCCTGAGACTCAACAGAAACTGCAGCCGGATCCACCTGTTCCACTGTAGCTTCTAAAGGACCGGCGTCCGAAACGGACGAATCATCCTGCCTAGGCTTCAAGGATTTGCCTTTGCGCTTCTTCGTGGAAGCGGGCGTCGGAGGATCCGACGGCATATTATAATTACACCGCTTACCAAAGACTAACCTAGCGCAATCTAACCTTCGCTTAATGGTGCGCTTATTAAACCTAGCACAAAACCGACACCCGACTACGTCGTGCTCCGGTCCCAAACAAGGGATACAAAGAGAGTGATAATCCCTATGCGGTATCTGTTTCCCACAAGAAATACAATTATTCACTTTTTCTGACATCCGGTAAATAACTGAGGCAAGAAAAAACAAAAATATTCCCCAACGGGGTACTTAGCCCAACTTGGTATCGGTCTGAAACTCCGAATACGAAAAATTTCAGAACGCCGAACGGCACTTGCAACGCTGCTTCTGCATCGGAGCATGCGGCAAAAAAGACTGGGGATATGACGTCGGTCATGCGCTTTTATACCCTGACGCTCTGATGTCAGATCTGAGCGCCCATGACCGACGTCAGCCTAATACTTTGGTATTCGGGCCGACCGAGGACAGCGGACTACCCATAAGTAAGGACTGCAGCAATGTGAGATGAAGAACATCCGCTTCCATTTGGCGGAGTAGGCTTTTCTAGTAGAAGGTCTTCTGGCCTCCAAGATGACATACTGCACCTCCTTGGAGAGGAGGGTCTGTTGTGAAACCAAGGGATTCTCCATGCGGCTAGATTTAGGGTTTTGAGCTGGCTGTGAATAGTTTTGAAGTTGTGCTGGGACAACAGAAGAGGCACTAGAGGTAGGATCCATGGTGGGGAATGCGTCAGGCTCTTCAGGAGTGGATACCAGTGTTGTCTTGGCCAGTCTGGAGCAATGAGAATCATTTTCGGCCTCTCTGCTCTGGCTTTTAATAGAACTTTGGGCAGCAGAGGGAGAGGCGGAAAGGCATAGATGGTCAATGTTGTCCAATTGAAGGAAAGTGCGTCCACTTTCCAGGCCTGTGGATGATAGGGTCCTTGAGCAAATTTTTTCAGTTGGTAATTTCTGTGGGTAGCAAAGAGATCTATGTCTGGCTATCCCCATGCCTGAGTTATCTTTGCGAAAACTTGAGGATGCAACTTCCATTCGTGTGGATCTGTCATATTTCTGCTTAGGCTGTCTGCCAGTGTGTTTTCCTTCCCTGGCAGGAATTGTGCCTGAAGTTGGATTTGCAATTCCAGAGCTGTGTTCCAAAGGGTCATGGCTAGTCTGCACAGGTGGTATGAATGAGTTCCCCCCTGTTTGTTTATGTACCACATCACTGTGGTGTTGTCTGTCCTTATCAAAAGCTGGCCTGGATGCAGTAGGTCTTTGAAGGCCATAATAGCATTTTGCACTGCTAGCATTTCCTTTTGGTTGATGTGTAGGTGCTTCTCTTTTTGGAACCATTTTCCCTGAATGCACTGATCTTTCATGTGTGTCCCCCAGGTGTAGTCCGAGGCGTCTGTTGTGATGATTTGATTTGCTTGAGGTATGCAGAAAGGGAGACCTTTGTTTCTTTGGCATGCTTGAGCCTACCACAGAAATTCCTTTTGAAGACATGGAATGAGTGGTATAATTGTTTCCAAACTGTGGCTGTGTTGAGACTATAAGTTTTTTAGGTACCATTGAAGTTTCCTCATATGCAGCTTTGCACATGGGATCAGCAGGATGCAAGATGCCATGAATCCCAGAGCCTGCAGGACTTTCCTTGCAGTCACCCTGGGGAAGGTTGCCATTTTGCTGAAGTATTGAGATAGTTGCCCTTGTTTGTCTGGCGTGAGGTAGGCCATCTGGGTGTTTGTATTCAAGCTGGCACCCAGGAAAATTATTGTTTGAGAGGGTATTAGTTTTGATTTATTTTTGTTGACTGTGTATCCCAGAAAGTTCAACAGTCTTATTACAAACGCCAGGTGTTTCAGAAGTATGTCCTTGTTGTCCGCTTGGATCAGGCAGTCATCCAGATATGGGTATATTTGTATTCCTTGAAGTCTGCAGAAGGCAATTACTGATGCCAGGCATTTCGTAAACACTCTGGGCGCAGTAGATAAGCCAAAGGGCAATGCAGAGAATTGATAATGGATTGAACCTGCAAGAAATCTGAGGTATCTTCTGCAATCTTGTCTGATAGGGACATGCAGGTATGCCTCCTTGAGGTCCAATGTTACCAGCCAAGACTCCTTGCCCAGCATGGGAAGAAGCTGCTGTAATGTGAGCATCTTGAATTTTGGTACCTGTAAATATGTGTTTAGGATGGATAGATTTAAAATAGGTCTCCAATCTTTGTCTTTCCTTGGTACCAGGAATAGTCTGGAATAAAACCCTTGACCTTGTTCTTTTGCAGGCACCTCTTGAATAGCTTTCATGTCCATGAGAGCTGTCATTTGTTTTTGTGCCTCTACCCTTTGATTTTGTGGCAGGTTTGGCATGCCTCTCATTTTTGGAAAGGTGTGAAAGTGGAATCTGTAGCCTCTGTCTATAATGTCCAGGATCCATTTGTCTTTTGTGACAATATGCCAATTTTTTGAGAATAATGCCAGTTTTCTGCCTAAAGGTGCTGCCATTAAAGCTTTGCTTGGCAGGTAAAGGGGAAAGTCATTGTGTCTGCTTTCTGAATGACTGATCTATCTTCTCCACCTCTTGGGGTTGGTGCTTGCCATTGCCTGGCTCTGAATAATCCTTGAGATTGCCCTCTACCTCTCGGGTGCCTGTATCTGCCTCTGAGGTCTGTCCGTGGCTGGAAAGGACCAATTTTTTGAAGGCCAGTTACTGCTGAAACGTGGAGGTTGTACCTGCAGGAAATCTTTCACTGTTTGCATTGATCTCGCCTTTTCCTCCATTTTCTTTAGTACCTCCTCAGCTTTAACACCAAACAATACATCTTTTTGAAGAGGTGCATCTAGTAATTTAGCTTTGACATGATCTGGTAAGACTTGAGCCAAGCATGTCTACGTATGACAGACCCTGTAACAGCAGCTCTACATGAGGCCTCTAAAGCATCAAAACCACACTGCAAGGTATGTTTACCCACTTGTTCTGCACTATGCAACAAATCCTGCAACTCTTTTAAATCTGGCTGCTCAGGTTGTGTCATTTTGTTTTTCAATTCAGATAATAAAAACTGTTGATACTTTAACATATGGAACTGACAGTTTAATGCCCTCATGGTTAAAGTGGCCAAAGTATACACCTTTTTCCCCCACCTTTCTAAAGCTCTGGAATCTCTCTCTGAAGGTAATGGGTTTTTAGCAGTAGAGGCCTTAATTCCCTTGGGACCCTGTGAAATAGTTTCTGGGTCAGCAGTATGGCTTTTTTATAGGAACTGGTGTGAATCAGGTACCCGGTAATACCTGTCTGGTTTAACAGGAACCGGAGGTAAAGAATCTGGGTTGAGGCTGGCTTCTGTGTACACATCATCTAATATATCTAAGACAGGAGGGATAGCCAGAGGCCTATGCTGGGGGAGCAAGAGAAAATCCCTGAGCCTTTTCTTGGAATCTGAGTAATCTTGGCCTTCCCAGTGAAAGTGTTCCCTCAAAGTATGTAGTGTTTCCCCAAAAGAGTAGTCCTCAGGGGGGGGAGACCGAGGGAATAGACTCCTCTGCATCAGAGTCTTCAAAGGGAGAATATGTATATTCCTGGTCCTCAGAATGTTCAGAGGTAATAGAGGCTTGATCTGAGGAAGGGTAGTCTTCCTCTAATCTGGGCCTTTTGTCCGAGGGGGGTTGAGAACCCCTGATAAGAGTAATCAAATCCTCTGCCATTTTGAGCATTTGTTTTTTAGGCATGAGGCCTTGAGAGGGGGTCTGTGGTCCTTGTTTTTTAGTTTTCATGGCTGCTTTAGATTTTGTGAAAGCCTTAATAGAGAAAGAGGAAGGCCTGAAGACACCTTGAGAAATGGCAGGCCTGTCTAAACTCTGGGGTTCCCTGCCAAAAGTGGCGTCGGTATCTGTAGTCGGAGTGGGGGCCGAGGAGCCTGCGACCTCGGGCACAGAAGACACTGGTAATGAAGTGTCATCGGTAGTCAGGGGCTGCGTAGGCGCCTCGCTGAGAACCGGTAGTCGGCCTTAGCGTGGTGTCAGTAGAAGTCGCGGACCTCGTATGTCAGTCCTTATCCTTGCGTCTTTTATCCAAAACTGGAGTCGGAGTATCCGACGACATAATATAATTAAATTTTTTACCAAAATAGTGATGGGCGAACTCCGCCCGACGCTTAATAGTGCGTTTGTTGAACCTAGCACAAAAATGGCAGGCCGAGACGTCGTGGTCTGGGCCTAAGCAAGGAATACAGAAAGAGTGGAAATCCTTATGCGGTATTTGCTTCCCACATGAAATGCAATTACTAACTTTGTCTGACATCGGTCTGAGGCAAGAAAGATTTCCCAACGGGGTACTTAGCTTTCAAGAAGACTTCGGCTGAAATATTTTCGTAAATCTCAGGAGCTGGCCGACCGGCACTTGCGAACTGCTTCTGCTTCGGGCACCGTGCGGCAAGAAAGACTGAAGAAGATGGCGTTGGCTAGCTCTTTTATACCCCTGCCGCACTGACGTCAGGGAAGAAGCGACGACAACCAACGCCGGACCTAGACTTTGGAATTCGGCCGACCGAGGACCCGCCTGACGGCAGGATAACCCATCTGTTATGACTGCAGCTGTATGCACGATGAACATCTGCTTTGTGCTCAACATCTGCAGGATTCTTCCCAGTCAGTGTTATCTGCTCACCTTTTCTGGTTGGTTTTCATTCAGGCTCTCTTAAGATTATTCTTTGCTGACATCCAGGTTGTGTACTTACTAGCCAGTAACTGAATTTACTAAAAGTGCAAGAATTCCTGGCCTTTACGTCTCAAGTTCTTTTTTCATACTGGGAGAGCTGTTGATCAGTGTTCAGCCATCTTGGAAATTTGGAAACCTTTTTGTTTGTTGATGGAAAACTGCTCAAATGCTATACTGTTGTGATTTAATCAGTGTCTCTTTTTGCTTCGACTGAGTCCATGCTAATTCTGATGCTTCTGAACTCTGGGATTAAGAAAGTTTTACCATATTCCAAAGATTGAAAAACCTTGGAGATATTACACAAGGAGGATTTGGGGGTTAAAGGGGAGTTGCACTCCACTAAACTGCGTGTTCTTCATTTTTTAAAGTCAGTTTTATGAAAATTAAAGAAAAAGTAGACAAGACAGCCATGCACCACACATCTTTTTGATCCCCTAAAATTCTGTAGGCTGCTGACCCACCTTCTGTGCTGACAGGATCACTTCCTACACAACATCTGGTGCTGCCAAGTTTGCCTCTAGGCTCAGAATACCAGCAATGAACCTGGCAATATTGCCTCCACAACATGATTTGGGCAGGTGGGTCAGCTGTCAGATTAATAAAGCTCAACATCTTTTAATATTTTAAACTTGAAGTACAATGTTCACTGTTTTGAAAACAGACTGCAGTAAGTTTGTTAAATATAATAAGAAAAAGCCATCACTGTGGCTGGAATTTTAAGCTAGAATCATAAAAAACGTAGGTGACCAAAGTACTTCAGCAGCTCGTAAGCCTAGAAAATTTCACGTTTCTTTACTGATGGTGCCAGAAGTGCCAATGGCCATTAATGAACTCCTTCCCGGACTGGAGTATGGTCTCCCAATTACTGCAATTTTGTCATCACTGGACAGACAGTAAGTGTGAATATGGCTGTGTTACTCTTACCTCCAACAGGTAGCTCCTACTTACTGCCAGAACCACTCTGCTATTTAATGCCTCAATTTAAAAGCTGCCAGAACCACTCTGCTATTTAATGCCTCAATTTAAAAACTACCAATCAAAGGCTATTGCCCTCCTTCACTCAGCACATGGCACTTTCAAGAAAAAGTCTATTACCTTAGAAATAATAAGGCATTCTACTACATAGCTGCCCTTCACACTTTCCTCCTGTGAAAAAAACTTTGGTAACTATGGTAGCTATGTGGAATGAGATATTAGGATGATATACAAACTTCTCTTCAAAATATCTCTTACAGACCATTTATTCTTGGAAAACAAGTGTAACTGCTTCAGAGGTAAGCATATAATAAACCTGGTCTGAACTTTGGATGCTCAATCAACTGTCTTACAAGCTGAAAAAAAAAAACTTGAGCCACCTATCTTTTTGTTGTCTTCTTTCATGTGAGTTTTCATTTTACGTTATTTATTCTCTTTTTAAGTAACTCTCTCATACCCTTAAGTCTATCATGTGCTATGAAACGGGAGCAATGTTTAACCCTCTCTTGTTCTTATGTATTGAACCTTTACTAGGATACCCTAAATCAATCTTACATGATGTCCTTACATTTACTGCTGCAGTATTGTTAACAGATGAGACTTCCTGCAGTGGAATCCCAAATGTCCAGCCAGTCTACCAAAGACTACTTGTTGCTTTTAAAAGATACACTGAATATCACCCAAATGCTCCTTGCATAGCATAAGGCATAAAGGTGACATTCAGGCCTACCATAATCAGACCTTCTTTGCTGCCAGTCTGAACATATGTTTTTACCATTGGTCTGTTTATCTGCATCCATTTTCTGCCAGATGAACGCATTTTTGTTCTCCAGTGACTACCTACGCCCGTTTTCTGACTTCTATTGCAGTTGCAGTAAGTGGTCCATTGGGGATTTTGTTTTTTCTTACTTTTTTGTGCTCACTGGAGTTAATGTCATTCAGGAAGGGAAAATGGCAGTGTGGAAGACAGATTCCCCTTAAAGACCCCACAATATGTGCCTTTTTTTTCTAGGAGCTTCTCATGAACACGTGTCTTGTTCTATTTGTCAGGCATTTGTTCTGAAAACCCTTCACAGTAGACTTTAAGATACTATGGAAGCACTCTCCCACCCAGAGGGTCAGCCATTAGGGAAGTAGGTAATAAAGGTACGACTGGAATCTTCCACTGTCCAGCCTCTGCTAGGTGTTTCTTCTGAGGTCATTACAAACACAGAGGCTCTCCCGGCTTTGTTGACAATTTGTCTGCCATGACAGTGTCGGAGGCTGGTGAGGGTCCAACTGGCAGCACATCCAAAGATGCTTTGCAGGCATCCATCTTGGATGTTCAGGAAGAACCACAGCTGATCTTTTCTGAGGGGCCTAGGGAAGTTCCTCAGTTTTTGGTTGGGAAAGAAGTTCCTACTACGGTTCTTTACTGCTGTCCTGTGTCTGAGCCTTCTCAGCTTTCTGGAGGGGATGTTGGAGATCAGAGCATGTGTATGTACCTTTTAGAAGCATTTCCAGCCTGTAGCAAGTGCATAGAAATAGCGAGCATGTGCTGGCAGCAGTGTCAGTTTGAGAAAACAGCCAGAGTGTTGACATGTACGAATGCAGTAGTCAGTTTATTAGTTTATTTAAGTTTAAGTTACAAAGCCTCATTTCTGATGTGTTTGTGTGCAATAAACCTGCATGAACAGAACCCACAAATGTTTGTCTGTTTTATCTCGACCAGATGAGCGACATGGTGTCAGAACCAGGATTAAAAGAGCTACTCCTTTGAGCCATGAAGTGGAGAGCTGAAGTTGAAGGCAGACTAAGCAGGTTGAGTGAACCGGAGCGCACACAAACGAAAAAGGGCCAGAAACAAGCTAAATGTAAAGAAAAATGTACAAATGATTTACTTGGCAAAGAAAATGAAATAGCACATTTATAAGGTACAAAACACATTATTAATCAAATGAGTAGCACAAAAACATAATATTAAGCAAACGAAAGGCACAAACCACATTTTTAATTAAACAAAATGTTCGAAACCATGACATTTGATAAAACTAGCCATAAAGGGCTCAGAATTACCTTTGGTTTGCATTACAAGCATGTTTAAAGTAAAACTGACACAAGAAAAGGATAATGAGCAGGATAAGAGATTAAAAAGGCAGAAAGACTACAATAAAGGGGCGAATTAAGCTTAAAGGGAAGGCGGCTGCATGTTTTTTAGTAAAAGACCATGTTTGGGCACAAACTACTATTTCGCATTGACCAAAGCCATTCAAAGCATAAATACAGTTGTTGAAAGTATCTCAGGGTGTGCAAAGTGTTTGCAGAGTGTGTGCCTTACTATGGTGCAATTATTTCAAAGATTTTGCTGTGTGCAAAGTGCTGTCAATATACAACCATTTTGAAAAGTTTCTTGTGCTGTGTGCATTTATTTGAAGAAAGGTGCCATATCAGAGTTTTTCTGACACTGTGCAGAGTTATTTCATAAAGTACAAGCATTTTGAAAGGTTCTTGTGCTGTGTACAGTTTGTTTGCAAAGTGCAATCATCTCAAAGTGTTTCTTAATCTGATCTTTTTCCATTCTGTATGGTTATTCACAAAGTGCAGTTATTTCGAAGTATTTCTTACACTGATAAGGAGTGGTTTCATAAAGTACAGTGATTTTAAAGTGTTCTTCTGCCACTGAGACTTATTTGGCAAAGTACAGTTATTTCAAATAATCTGTGTGGTACTGAGCATAGTTACAAGTTCTGGCATATATATTTGTGTGTATGTTCGTACATGACTTCAAGCACCTTCACTACTGTGTGTTGATATGGCAGAGACATTTCGCAGACCAAGTCCACTTGTGTTTGATCATAATACAGCAGGGAACTGGAGAGTATTTGAGCAGGAATACGATATTTTCATACAAGCAGCTTTTTCTGACAAAGATGCATGTACAAGGGCATTCATTTTGCTTAACTTAGCTGGGTCAGAAGCTACTGAAAGACACCATTCATTTGTGTATGCACCAGAAGTATAAGAAGGAGAAGGGGCAAACCATCATATTGTGGTACCGGCTGAATCAAGGGAAAATCTTGAGTGCTTAAAACGTAAATTTACAGAAATGTGCAACCCCCAGACAAATGTTACATTAGAGAGGCACTTATTTTATGAAAGAGACCAAAAGCCAGGTGAAAATTTTCTAGGTTATATCACTGACTTGAGAAACAAGGCTAAAACTTGCAGATTTGGTGACTTGAAAGACGAGTTAATAAAGGACAGGCTTGTGTGTGGTGCTAATAGTGCTGCAGTGAGAAAGATTTTGCTTAGTGACGGTGATTAAATGTTAAGTACTAAGCCATTGTATATAATCACTTTGTTTTTATAAATGTTTCCTAACTTCTGTGTAAGCCATTGTATATAATCACCTTTTTATTAGTGTTTCCTAACTTCTGTGTATATAATCACCTTTTTATTACTGTTTCCTAACTTCTGTGTATATAATCACCTTTTTATTAATGTTTCCTAACTTCTGTGTATATAATCACCTTTTTTTATTGTTTCCTAACTTCTGTGTAATCTATGTAAGTAGGACTATGTGGAGCTTTTTCTCCGGGCCTCTGCTGAAAATGGACATGTGTCCAGTCGGACTATCCCGGTAAACAAATGTAAGATAAATAAATAATAAGTAAAGCCATAGAGATTTGTCAAATTCATGAGCTCACAGAAAGGCACACAAGTATGCTTTCAAGTGAAAAGAGCATGGTTTCAGTAGCCTCTAGAGCAAACGTAGACAGCATGCAATACATGGCAAACAGAAGTAGGCCTAAACACATGCCAGCTGCAACCGCTGTAGGTGTTACAAGGAGAACCCAGAGCTTTCTAGCAAGTTCCAAGACTAGCTCCTTAAAAAGGGCATGCTCAGTATAGTATAAGAATGAGTCAGCAAAACCCAATTCCAGTCTTATTGTTAACTGTCGTAATTGTGAACCCAACCATGAGTCTAAAAGAGAGAAGTGTCACAAGTGTAAAAAATGGAACCATTTTCAAAAGGTTTGTAAATCAAGCAAGCATCATTCAGTTATTAAGAGAGGTCACTTAAGAAAGCAGGATGATCATGTAGAAAGCTGCAACCCTACTTTCTATGTAGATGGTGGATCAGTGGTCGGTGAAAAGGTTAATGCAGTAGATTTGTTGGCAAAGAATGAAGTATTTTTTACTGTCCTGATCAAGGGTAAACCCACAGAGCTCAAAGTAGACACTGGTTCAAAGTGTAATGTGATGTCAGCAATAACATTTGCTTAAGTGAGAGCTGGTGAGCAACTTAATTTGGGCAATTGTGCGAAGCTTGTTGCTTATGGAGGTGAAGTGATTCAAACAGAAAGATCAGTAGTGCTTTCTTGCTATTCGGCTGGGAACAGTTACAGCTTACAATTTTATGTAGTCCAAAGACCTGTGCAGTCATTAGTAGGTCTCAGAGACAGTTTGAGAATGAAACTGCTTTCTTTTACTAAAGAAGTACATCATGTAAGCACATGTCCCAGTTCCAGCTTTACTGATGCTATTTTCTCAGAATATGCTGATGTGTTCAATGACAAGCTAGGTAAACTTCCAGTTGTGTACTCCATGAAGTTAGATCCAGAGGTCTGTACAGTTGTCAGGCCAGCAAGGAGAGTTCCAATAGCTATGCAGGAAAAAGTCAAAGTCCAGTTCATTTTGGCAAGTAATGCTTTATTGCAAATCTTCACTATTGACTACATTCAGTATCCCATTTGGTAAATACAGATTCCTCAGGATGCCTTTTGGAATAAATTCTGCCAGTGAAGTCTTTCAGCATGCAATGGAGCAAATTTTTTCAGGCTACCTGTGTGCAATAGTTGATGATTTACTAGTTGGAGGTAATGGTGAAGCAGAGCATGACAGAAACCTCAGGAAAGTTCTGACAGAGCATGTTTTAAAGCTCAATCCTCTGAAGTGCAAATTCAGGCTACCAGAAGTTACATATGTAGGCCATTTGTTTACCAGCACAGGCTTCCCGGACTTTAGTGAGTTATCAGTGCCTTTAAGAGATCTGACATGCAAAAATGTTGCATGGTCGTGGGTAGAACAACACCAGAGGGCATTTGATAACCTCAAACAGCAAATTGCTAACCAGCCTACACTGAGATACTATGATGTCTACAAACAGGTAGTTCTTTCCTGTGATGCTTCAAAGTTCAGTCTCAGTGCTGTTACTCTTCAAGAGGGCAGATCTGTTGCCTATGCATCTAGAACTCTTACCCAAACTGAGATGCAGTATGCTCAAATTGAGAAGGAACTTCTGGCAGTTGTGTTCGAAGTTCCATGACTATATTTATGGCCCAGATATCCAGGTAAAAACTGACCATCAGCCTCTAGTCACTATTTTAAAGAAGCCTATGTATTCCACTCCAGCAAGACTACAAAGAATGATACCCAAATTGCAAACGTACAATTTCAAAATGGTCTATACAAAAGGTAAACTTCTTTATCTGACTGATACCTTATCCAGATTGCCCAGAAATACCACGGAACAGCTTGATGCAGAGAATTTTGACTCTGATTTCATGGAAGTGCACAATTTTTCTACCACGAGACTTGATGAGCTGAGAGATCGTACAAACACTAATCAAATTTTGCAAAAGCTCAACCACTGTATCAATGTAGGATGGCCATCGAAGCAATCCTGTGTACCACCAGAAGTGCAACTTTACTTTCCATACACAGAAGACATGCTAATGGAAGATGGTATAATTTTCAAAGGTAAAAAAGTATCATTTTCAAAGGTAAAAAAGTTGTCATTCCTACTTCCTTACAACATGAATACATTCAGATTTTGCATTGTGGCCACCCAGGTTCCAATTCTACCAAGAGAAGGGTGAGAGAACTAGTATTTTGGCCTTCTCTAGCAAAAGACATTGATAAAGTGCTTTCTTCTTGTTCAGTGTGGAACAGTATTAAGCCACACTTGCAAAAAGAGCCACTTCAGATAAGCCAAATACCTGAACTACCTTGGTCAACAGTAGCCACTGACATATTTAATTTAAGTGCAACAGTCAACATTACGTAGTGTTAGTAGACTCTTACTTAAACTGGTTTGAGATCAATTTGCTACCTAACCTAATGTCCAGTGCTGTTTTTACTAAGACGAAATGTCATTTTTCAGTCCATGGTAGTCCACACAAAGTTATTTCTGACAACAGTTCTCAGTTTACCAGTGAATTGTTTCAGGGATTTGCTAAAGAGTGGGACTTTACCCATGTTACAAGTAGTCCTGAATATCCACAGTCCAATGGCCTTGCTGAACGTGCAGTACAGAGTGCAAAGCAATTACTGGAGAAGTCAAATCTTGAATTTACTTAATCTCGAAATATACCCCATGACAACCAACTTGGCTCACCTGCTCAAAGACTTCTATCCAGGAAACCAGAACAATGTCATCCATCAGTTCTAGTTTGTTGGTGCCTAATGCTAAAAACAACAGAGCAATCAAAGCCCAACTTTTTAAGAAACATTCTTCTTAGAAGTCCAGCTATGACAAAATGAGCAGATTTCTTCACTATTGAAAGAAGGAGAGACAGTGAGGATGCAAACGGCGAAAGGCTTTGATCAAATTGGTCAAGTGAGAGGTATATGTACTGAGCAGAGATCCTACTTAGTGGAATCTGAGTGTATAGAGTACAGGAGAAACTGCAGACATCTTCTACCTGTATCAGAAACAATATTGCAGCATTGTACCTGTGATACAGACTGTAGATCTCAGAGTAACCCTGACAATGTTCATACCGAAGAACATGTTGCAGTATCCTTTCCCGTTCCTGATGATGTCCCAGATGTCACTAGTAACACAGTTAATGGAAAAACGGGAAAATAAAACTAATAAATGCAAACAATCCCGTTACAGAACTCGATGAAGGCTGTCCCACAAAAAAAGTCACCATCAAACAGACTCTTCAGTCCAGTGTAGTAATCATTTAAGATTTAAACACACATAAATAATAAAATAATACAAGTTAAGCGCTTTCATTTCCTCAAGCAACGGAAACTTTTTCAGAACAAAATAATCAACCATCTACCACTCATATATATTATCTAGTTAATTAATCTAATTAAACTTTTAATTCACTTCCCAAACAAATTTAAAGAAACATAGTGGTGTGATTGTTATTGCTTAAAACATACAATTCATATATTTAACTTGTATTAATATACTAAATGTACACTTAATACTGTGTTATAAAGCCACAATAAAAAAAGTACAGTTTTGTACCTACCATAAATGTAGATGTCCGAGAGGTATGCATCTGCAGTCCTAACAAATGGGTTGTCCTGGCCTCAGAGCAGCCTTGATCGGCCGGATTCCAAAGTCTGGGTCTGGCCTCGGATGTGTTCACTTCACCCGGCGTCATAGCTGCAGTTCGCGGTATAAAGGCACCAGCCGACGCCCTTTTCCTCAGTGTTTCTTGCCCCAGATGCCAGGTGCCCTCTAGGAAGGCTAAATTTGGATAAATGCAAATGTTTCCAAACAATAGCGAGCAAATAGAAATAAACATGTATATACATATATACAAACAAATACACCATAATAGATTCCCCAGCTAGCTACAAGATGGGCAAAGTACCACAGAGGGAAGGAGGGGGTAATTCTGACTGCAGATGCATACCTCTCGGACATCTACATTTATGGTAGGTACAAAACTGTACTATGTCCTTCAAGGATGCATCTGCAGTCAAACTGGGGAGGAGGAAAACAGCAGTGGCAAAACCTGCTTGGGATCTGGAGTATAAAGTAGATTGCTCCAAGTAGCAGCCTCTAAAATGTCTTTGTAGCACTCCCCTCTGTAAGAGCTGCTAGCAGTGGCTGTAGCCCTTGTGGAGTGAGGTCTGATGTTTTCCATGAAAAGAGTAACAAAATCTAATGCAATTTCCTATCCATTTTGAGAATGTTTGTTTTGAAATTGCTTTTCCTTCCATTCCTGTTGCATATGCTACCAGAAGCTGGTCAGTTTTTCTATTGTTCTTGGTTCTGTCCAGGTAATAGCGCGGTGTCTGTGTACATCCAAGGTATGCAGCAATCTTTCCCCTGTTCTGCGGGTTGGGGAAGAATGTTGGTAGGTGTATTGCTTGGTTTAATGATACAGACCACCTTTGGCATAAAGGTAGGATTAGTTCTCATGGACACTCTATCCTGATGGAAGATAAGGAAGGGCTGTACTGCCATTAAAGCCTGTAATTCAGAAACCCAAGATAAGTACTGTAATTCTGCTGTTGCTGCTGGTTCAAAAGGGAAGTGTCAACTTTTCTAACACAAAGTTCAAGTCCCATGTAGGCAATGGTGGTTTCCTTGGTGGCTTTACATTTTAATTCCTCTGAGAAACTGCCTGAGTAGAGGTTGAGAAAGACTGGAGGATCCATGTTGTATTCTGCTGAAATTGCTGATGCATGAATCTTAATGGAGGAGTAAGACAGACCATTGTGGAAAAGCTCTGCTAAGTATTCCAGGATGTTAGCTATGTTTGCCAATGATGCATCTACTCCTTTGGTTGCACTCCAAATGAGATATCTTTTCCATTTTGCTGAATAAGTTTTCCTTGTTGAGGGTCTGCGAGCCTCCAGGATAATGTCTTTAACCCTTTGAGATAAATCTGGGTTATTTTGTCTTATGTAATGTTCCAAGCAGCTAGCTGCAGTGTTTTCAAGTTTGGATGCAGGATTTTGAAGTTGTTCTGTGTTAGCAGAAGAGGTAGGGGTAGAGGCCATGCATGTTCCCGGGACATACTCGGTACCAATGTTGCCTCGGCCAGTCTGGAGCTATCAAGATGATCCTCGGGTGATCTTTGATCTTCAGTAGCACTTTGTGCATCAAAAGAAGAGGTGGGAATGCATATGCTGTCAGGTTTTCCCAACTGAAGGATAGGGAGTCCACCTTCCAAGCAAGTGGGTGGTATGTCCTTGTGCAGAATTTTTCAATTGGTGGTTGTGTGGGGATGCGAACAGGTCTATCTCTGGCAGTCCCCATTTCCTTGTGATGGTTTTGAAGATATCTGGATGCAGCATCCATTCGTGGGCATCCGTGGTGGTTCTGCTTAAGATGTCTGCTAGCATATTTTCTTTTCCTGGCACAAATATGGCCTGGAGCTGAATGTTGAGGCTCAGGGCCACATTCCAGAGGTCCATTGCCATCCGGCATAGAGGATATGAATGTGTGTCTCCCTGTTTGTTGATATACCACATAACTGTGGTGTTGTCCGTCCTTATCAGCAATTGACCCTGTTGAAGGAATGGTCTGAATGTCTGAATTGCCTGTTTTACTGCCAGCATCTCTTTTTGATTTATGTGTAGGTTCATCTGGTCTGAGTCCATAAGCCTTGTATGCACTTGTCCACCATGTGTGCCCCCCAACCTAGGTCTGAGGCGTCCGTGGTGATAGTCTGGCTTGGGTGAGGCCTGTTTGTTCAATTGTCAGGCCTGGAATTCTTGCTTCAGGCATGGAATTATTGGAATTTGGGTTTCTAGGCTGTGTTTGTGCTGAGACCATAAATTCCTCAGGTACCATTGTAACTTCCTCATATGTAGTCTGGCATGCGGAATTAATATTATGCAGGATGCCATGTAACCCAGGGCTTGCAGGATTTTCCTTGCTGTAAGCTGGTTCTGCGTTGTTAATGCCATGAAATAAAGTGGTAGCTGCCTCTGTTTTTCTGCTGTGTTGAATGCCATCTGGTTTGATGTGTCCAGTTCTGCACCCAAGAAGGTTATCCTTTGGGATGGTATCAGCCTTGACTTTTTTGTGTTGACTGTGTACCCCAGGGCTTGCAGCAGGTGGGCTTGCAGCAGGTGAATAACCTTTTTCAAATCTTTTGTTATTTTGTCTTTGCTGTCCGCTTGTAACAGGCAGTCGTCCAGGTATGGATAAATTTGAATTCCCTAAAGCCTGCAATGAGCAATTACTGATGCCAGGCATTTCGTGAATACTCTGGGCGCAGTAGATAAGCCAAAGGCAATGCTGAGAATTGATAATGCTCTGATCCTGCAAGAAATCTGAGGTATCTTCTGCAATTTGGTCATATGGGGACGTGCAGGTATGCCTCCTTGAGATCTAGAGTCACCAGCCAAGACTCCTTGCCCAGCATGGGAAGAAGTTGCTGTAGGGTCAGCATTTTGAATTTTGGAACAATGAGATATGTGTTTAGAGTGGACAGGTCGAGGATAGGTCTCCATTGGTTTTCCTTTCTTGGTACCAGGAAAAGCCTTGAATAAAATCATTGTCCTTGTTCCATAGCCGGTACCTTTTCTATAGCTCTCATCCTTAGTAAGTGGTCTATTTGCTGTAGAGCATTTGTCCTTTGGTTTGGAGGTAGGTTTGGCATTCCTCTCTTCCTTGGAAGAGTATGGAAGTGAAACCTGTAGCCTTTGTCTATTGTCTGCAAAATCCATTTGTCTCCTGTAATGTAATGCCAATTTGCTGAAAATAAGGCTAACTTTCCGCCTAAGGGTGCTCCCAGTTGTTCCCTGGTGTTTCAGAGCCAAGTCACTGTGATTGTCCTGTGGAAGTGGTAGTGGCTGGATCTGTGGCAGTACTTCTCTGGCTGTTAGGCTGCCACTGGCGTCCCCTGTAGGCACCTCTGGATTGCCCTCTGCCTCTAGGGTGCCTATTTCTGCTTCTCTGTGCTCTGGTGGTGTCTGGAAAGGACCAATTCTTGGAAGGCCAGTTCCTACTAAACCTCGGAGGCTGGACCTGTAAGAAATCCTTGACTGTCTGGACAGATTTAGCTTTTTCTTCCACCTTCTTCAACACTTGCTGTGCAGGGGAACCAAACAAACTGTGCTTTTCCATGGGAGCATCTAGAAGCTTTGCCTTTACATGGTCTGGTAAGGATTGCTCTTTTAACCATGCATGCCTTCTGATCACTGTACCAGTCATAGCTGATCTAAAGGAAGCCTCCAGTGCAACATAGCCGCATTTTAAGGAATGATTACTGTCCTGCTGAGTGTTATGCACCAAATCCTGAAGGGACTTATGGTCTAAGAAAGTTTTTAGTGAGCTGATCTAACAGAAATTCCTGATATTGAATCATGTGGAATTGACAGTTTAAGGCCCTGAAAGAGTAGCAGAAGTATAAACTTTTTACCCCATCTCCAATGCCCTAGATTCTCTTTCAGAGGGAGGGTTTTGGCAGAGGTAGCTGCTACAGCTTTGGGGCCCTGTGAAATAGTTTCAGGATCTGCAATAGGAGCCTTATACAAATGATAAAGTGTGTCCGAACCCTGTAGTATCTGTCAGGCTTAGCAGGGGCGGTGGTAGTGAGTCAGGGGCAGTACAAGCATCATTAAATGCATCATCCACAACTGTAAGTACTGGAGGAATAGCTAAAGGCCTATGCTGTGGTAAATGCAAAAGGTCCTAAGCCTCTTCCTAGAGTCTGAAAAATCCTGGCCCTGCCATTGAAATTGTTCCCTCATAGCATGCAAGGTTTCAAAGGAAAATTCCTCAGGAGGAGAGGCAGAAGGTATGGAATCCTCTGCATCAGAGTCCTCATAAGGAGAATAAGGGCCTTCTGGAGGATTTGTATTTTCTGAATCATCAGAGGAGTAATCTGAAGAAACTGGCTCAGGGGGTTCTGCTCTAGGCCTCTTCTCTGGAGGTGGGTGAGAGGCCCTGTCAGGGTGAGACTGGGTTCCCCTGATCAAAGAAATGAGATCCTCTGCTAGACTAAGCATTTGGGTACTAGAGCTAGGCCTGTGAGAGGGGTTTTAGCAGGCAACGGCCTTTGAAGATTTAGCTGCTTTGGCCCTGGCAAAGGCCTTAATTGACATGGATGCAGGGGGACTAGCAGCTCCACGTGCAGGAGTAGATACATCTAAGGGGATAGTATCTGATAAATCCTGAGAAACAGTAAGAGCAGGTGGATTTTCCGTAGCAGATTCAGCCATGCTGGAAGAGGCCTCGGTAGAAGGAGGCATGCCGACACACTGGAGGAAGAAAGGTTTTCGTTTCAGCGTGCCACCGAGAGTCGGTCCTTTTCCTTACGCTTTTAGGTAATTGTGAAGTTGGAGTCCCGGCGGCATGATATAAGCAAAAGCGGGCGAAAAACTCCTCTGCAAACTCCGACCGGCGTCTAAGTGTCCGTCGGTTGAAGGAAGCACAGGCTAGACAAGCTGCTACGTCGTGGTCTGGGCCTAAACAAGGTAGGCAGTATGAGTGGAAATCTTTATGAGGTATTTGTTTCAAGTTAAACAGTTATTCACTTTTCCTGACATTGGCTGAGGCAAGAAAGAGTCAGCTTTTAGAAGTCTTCGTAGTAGCAATCTCTGGTTCTGACCGACAACAGCTTCTGCTCG
The DNA here is from genome assembly GCF_019279795.1 of Protopterus annectens. NCBI lineage: Eukaryota > Metazoa > Chordata > Ceratodontiformes > Protopteridae > Protopterus > Protopterus annectens. The sequence goes on from NC_056747.1 coordinate 976,308,871, forward strand.
GGCGCCACGCGGCAAGAAAGACTGAGGAAAATGGCGTCGGCTGATGCCTTTATACCCGCTGAACTGCAGCTTGAAGTGCGACATCAGCCGAGGCCAGACCCAGACTTTGGAATCCGGCCGACCGAAGGGCTGCCTGAGTCCAGGACAACCCATTTGTTAGGACTGCAGATGCATCCTTGAAGGACATCTGTAAAAGTAAGTAAGTTAAAAATTGTATCAACCTCTGACACTTATAGTTTAAAATACGATGTCCCAGATGTCCCCAAAGTTTAATATTCTTTGAAGACAGTCCTCATTGCTAGATCCAAGTCTGACTTATGTTACACGATCAGGTGGTATTTCCAGACCTAGTGTAAAATACACAGCAACTTGGGACATAATTGTTTTATATGTGTCTAATTCTGCATGACTGCATGTCACATAATTAGTTCTGTACAACTGCATGTCAAAAGAACACTTCTGTAAATTGCATGTCATTTCGTATATGGATCATTTCTCAAAAAGAGGATGTAGATCAGAGTGTGCATATGTACCTTTAAAAAGCATTTCCAGGTGTAGAACATGCATATAAATAGCAAGCACGTGCAGGCAGCAGTGCCATTTTGAGGGAACAGCCAGCGTGTTAACATGTATGAGTGCAGTAGTCATCAGTTTATAAGTTTATTTTGAGGGAACAGCCAGCGTGTTAACATGTATGAGTGCAGTAGTCATCAGTTTATAAGTTTATTTTGAGGGAACAGCCAGCGTGTTAACATGTATGAGAACAGTAGTCATCAGTTTATAAGTTGATTTAAGTTACAAAGCCTTATTTCTGGTAATAAAGCTGCGTGAGCAAACCCACAGATGTTCGTCTGTTTTACCCTGACCAGACGAGCGACGGAAATTTTCTTAAAGAAGAAAAAATTTAAACATGTTTCTTCTGCTCCTAGGGATTCACAAACTGAGTAGCAGGCCTTCACTCAGGGGCTACTTGCAGCTTTAATGTCCTTAAAGCCTCCTCAAAGGGGTTCAATTCCTGCTCCTCCTTGGTCCTCTTCTCACCTTAAAAAGGCCTAGAAAACAGAATTCTTCTGAGGATGAGTCAGATTCAGAGAATGAATCCCTGACCTGTTCTACTCAAATTCCTCCTCCTTTAGACTATGGGTCAGAGGAGGAGGAATCTATTAGTTCAGATGTTCCTTTGGAGGAAATTGCCTTTGGGGACACCCTCTCTAGGATGATGGATTTTTTTAAGTGGGATTGTGCTCAGGTGTCTGATATCCATAACAGGTACTATGAGTTGCTGCAGCTGGACTCCCCTTAACCTGTGGCTATTCCTCCTGTTTTGGGTGCTTTACTGGATGCTTTTTCTAATGCCTCTCATGCACCTGATTCCCTGCCCTCTGCTCCCAAAAAGCCTGACAAATTTTATAGGGTGCCTGAGGATTGCTCTTTCCTCTATAAAATGTCCTGCTGATAATCCCTCTGTCGTGTCTGTCACCCTGATAAGCCATCTCAATTGCTTCCATAACCCAAGTTATTGCCTTCTGACAAGGATAGCAGAACTATGGAAAGGTTTGGTAAGAAGGTTTACACTTCTACTACTCTAGCTTTTAGGGCTATTAATTATCAGACCCATATGTCTAGGTATGTTTTGACTCTTATTTCTCAGGCCTATCAACTTATTTCTGATTTTCCAGACTACAAGGGTAAAACTTCTGTTCTTTCCTTGCTAGGGACTTACTTTCAAGTCATTCATCATTCTGTTAAATGTAGTTATGATGCAGCAGATGCCTCTTCTAGTACTGCTGTTTTTGGTTCTGTGAGGAGGTATTCTTGGCTTAGACTTCAACCTTTACCTGATGATATTAAAGCTAAGTTGATGGATTCTAAACTTTTGTTTGGGGAAGCTGCTGCTGGTTTAAGTCTCTTCAGGATAAGGGTAAGGCCTTACAGGAGATTAAACATGTGTTTGTCTCTCCTGTGCCTAAACATGAAAGAAACTACCCCCTCTAAGCCTGCCTTTATTCACAGGCAATGCTGCCCCTCTACTAAAGGTAGGAAGAGTGGCAAATGGGCTCCTCCTACTAAGGCTTCTCAGTTTTCAGGGACTCCAAGGCTTTCCTTTTCAGACAAACCAGGTGCTGTATGATTCTCTTTCTCTTCCCAGCCACATTCCTCTTTCTCTTTGCCTTTCTTTTTCTCTTCTTGTCTGGCTTCAGATCACTCAGGATTCTTGGCTTCTGTTGATTATTCATCAGTGGTACTTCATGGTATGGAAATCGCATCTGCCTTTTATGGGCACTCCTCAGCCTCCTCGGGAACAACTTCTCTTTTTCCCCAGAGGTTCTTCAAAATCTCTTGACTCAGAGTACTATTTAAGAGGTGCCTGTATCCCAAAGGGGGAAAGGGTTCTACTACATAATGTTTCTAGTGCCCAAAAAAGAAGGCACTTGGAGTCCTATTCTAGATCTCTCTCATCTAAACATTTTTGATCTAAACTTTTCAGGATGTTTTTGCATTTCTCTGTTACTTCTTGGCATTTTCAGTTCTGTACTTTGCCCTTTGGCCTTTCTACTGCCCCATGGGTGTTCACCAAAAACCTCACTATGTGATTCTTTTTTGCAGGCTTCATGGGATCCAAATCTTTCCTTACTTAGACAACCTGTTGATTCAGGTGTCCTGTTCAGTGACCCTTTTGCAAATCCTTAATTTTGCCATTTCCCTTTTTAAGAGCCTAGGGTTCACTATAAATTTCAAAACGTCTTCTCTGACTCCTTCTCAAGATCATGTTTTTCTGGGTTGCAGGATTCAGATGATGCCAATTCTTGCATCCCTGCCCCCTCCAAAGGCCTTAACTCTCATTTCTTTCTTTCAAACTCTTCTTTGTCTGGCTTCCATTACCACCAGGGAGTTTCTGAGAGTTCTGGGTTTTATGGCATCCACCATTCTGATGTTCTCTCTGCCCAAAGTTCACAAGAGAGTTTCAGTGGTTTCTGAAGTCAGTGTTGCTCCAACATGCACATCCTCTAGATTTTGTAGTTCCTCTTCTTCCTTGTCTCAGACAGGAACTTCACTGGTGGATTGAGCAGTTGTCTCTGAATCCAGGGATCCCTTTTCATCCCCCTCTTCCCTCTCAGGAATTGTTCACAGACACTTCAGGCACGGGATTGGGGGGGGGTCACTTTGCTCCCAAAAAAGTACAGGGGTGTGGTTCCCTCATCAGCAAAAGGAGCAGATCAATGTCAGAGAGATGAGAGCTCTTCTGCTGGCTCTTCAGGACTCTCAAGGTGTTCACAGACAATACCACAGTGATGTGGTATATCAACAAGTAGGGAGGAACGAGATCTTATCTTCTTTGCCAGTTGGCACTTCTGGTATGGGATCTTGCTGTCAAGTAATGCGACTCTTCAGGCAGTTTATATCCCTTCCAGTCAGAACCTTGTGGCAGACACTCTCAGCACTTCCTTAACTCAGTCCCACAAATTGATGCTTCACAGGGATGTGTTTCTGGACATTATCCATCAGTGAGTTACTCCTCAAGTGGATCTTTTTGCCTCCCCTCTGAACAGACAACTTCCTCTGTTTTGTGTCAGAGACCAAGGTCCTCTGGTGTTGAAGTTAGATGCCCTCTCATTTTCCTGGAAGAGGATATTTCTTTATGCATTCCCTCCCCTTCCTCTCATTCCAAAAATTCTGTTCAAGATTCAACAGGATACTCCCAAAATCTTGTTGGCGAATCCCTTTTGGCTGCAATAGCACTGGTTCCCTCAACTTCTGCATCTAGCCAAGGGCAATCATCACAAGTTACCTCACAGGGCGAAGACAAGGGATCTTTTCATCCATCCCCACCTCTCCACACTTAAACAGAAACTGTATACGATAGGATTTTCATTCCTCATAGACACCTTTTTTCTGAGGATGTGCTGTAAGTCCTGCAGGAGGCCAGGAAACCTACTACTAGGAAATCTGACTTATCCAAACGGAAGAGGTTTTCTATTTGGTGTCTTACTCATAACCTGGACCCACTTACTGTGGATGTTACTTTGGTTCTCTCTTATTTGTGTAAGTTGCTCAATGCTGGTCTGGCCTATTCGTCTACTAAGGCCCACTTATCATCTATCTCTACTTGACTGCCTTTTTCTCCTCCTTTAGCTTCTAGATTTGAGGTTAAACAATTTCTTAAAGGTGTCCTTAATATTAGACCTCCCAGAAGCCTGTTCCTCCTATCTAGAATCTTAATTTTATTTTGGAGAAGCTGACTCAGACTCCTTTTGAGCTTGTTGCTTCAGTTTCCTTGCCGCATTGTTCCTGGAAGACTGTTCTTTTGTTAGCTTTTACTTCTGCCAAATGGGTGTCTGATTTGCAGGCCCATATGGCTTGTCCTTTTTTGGTCTTTATGAGGACAGGGTGTCCTTGCGCACTAACCCTTCTTTTATGCTTAAGGCGGTTAATGAGCTATTACTGAATAAGTCTAATAATCTGCCAACTTTTTCCCCCTGTCCTCAATCTGACAGCGAGAGGGTGCTGCATACTTTGGACATGCATAGGCAACTCGGGCTTTATTTGGATAAGACTATTAGAAAATCTGAGCAGTTATTTGTTTCTTTTCATCTTAGATCTTTGGGACTTGCTGTATCCAAGCAAACTATTTCTTCTTGGATTTCTAAGGCTACTTCCTTTTGTTACACTTTTCATGACAAGAGGCTTCCTTCTAAAGTTAAGGTTCATTCCACTAGAGCTGTGGCTTCTTTGGGTGCTTTGCTCAAGGGCTTAGATACTAGTTTTATTCCTGAGGCAGCTACTCGGACTTCTATGCATACCTTTACCAAGCACTACAACTTGGATGGTATTTCTAGAGCCAGGGCTGGTTTTGCTTGTGCCGTTCTTCATGGCTTTTTTATGGTGCTCTGCTGCGCCTTCCCCCTCTTAAGTTTTCTCTTGAACTTTGGCACTCTCCCATCTGTTAAGAATACTGCAGCAGTGAATGTAACATAGTACTGTGTTGTAAAACTACACCATAATGGTAGATGTCCTTGCCTTCACTGTTGCAGTATTCACTCCCTCCCTCCCTTTATCCCTTAGTCTTTTGCCTTCCTGGATGTACAGGTTACCTCTTGGGTTTCTTGGACTCTATTCCTACTGGGGAATTTAGTTCTGATTATGGTAGGCCTGAACATCAATCACCTTTATGCCCTACTCTATGTAAGGAGCATTTGAGTGGCATTCAGTGTACCTTTTAAAAGCAACAAGTAATCTTTGCTAGACTGGCCAGACGTTCGGGCTTCCATGGCAGGGAATCCCATCTGTTAAGAATACTGCAGCAGTGACATGGACATCTACCGTTACGGTAATATTCTGCACAACTGTACTTTCTACAAAACAGGATTAATGCTGGCAAACACTAACCTATATAAAAGTAGGTTATGATGCTCTGACGGTTTATGAAGGTTTTAGTTTTCGGCATGGCTTTCTCAGTTAACCGGTTTTCAGGTGAAGCTTCAGGTCTCGAAGCGAAAGTGTTTTTACTATTTTTATTCTATGAAATGTTATTTTCTGTCATGATTCAATGTAATCCATTTAACTCCACATAGAATACTGGAAAAGTGGACACAGTCCAAAGGTTCCCATGTTCCAATGTTATTTAACCCTTTCAGTGGTAGTTATTTACTGATTTTTCTTGTGCCACTGCTGAATTTTTTTTAAAAGAAATTATCCCCCCAAAATAATTAAAATAAGAATATAACCATGTCAAATGTTCCAATGTTAAGGGGTTATATGGAGAACAGCTGGTCCAATTAGAACACCTGTGCAAATTGAGGGCTAGCTTTTCCCTCCAATCAGGCTTTTAGCAACTGTGGACCAATCAGTCCACCTATGCATACTGAAGACTAGCCTTTCTCTCTCTTCAGGCTGAGAACTAGTCTGGACCAATCATTCTACAGAGTCACTCAGATTAACAGCCCATGGCAACAGCTGTCCTCCACCATACCCCCTTTTCAGAAGCATTTAAACACGTCAAGTAAATATCTCATTCATTAAAATCCTAAACGATGAAGTCTACTGGATGAAAGCACTCAAGGAAACTTAATAAACCCTGCAACATTAAGGAGCAATCAGATTGTCTCACATTTTTATTTTAATCTTTTAGACAGAATCTTTTGGAAAAGGATCAGTTTATGAGAATCCACTACACACGGAAGAATCTGACAGGATCTACCAGGGTAATTCACTTTTCCTTCTATAGTTTTGCTTCATAAATACAGGCTATCCTGCGGTGATTCTCATATACACACAACAGTTTTTACTCTGTCTAAAGGCTGCAATCATTACCGACGACTGCTTTAAGGTCAACTACTTATATTAAATATTAACTGCCTCAGGGCAGTACATCATTATATATATATATATATATATATATATATATATATATATATACCTTGTTATGCACTATTAAATGGTATACTTTAGCATGTTCTACTGATTTCTGTATTTATTACTTGCATGACAGTTGGAGCATCTTGTGTGCATTTGTTTTCACCATAACCAGTTATGACACAATATGAATTCTGCCTGCGTTGCCTGATTACCGTTTCACTTTGTACTGATACACACTTGTTTATACTTCGTTATTTTTTACAGTTCAGTATCACGTCACTGCTTTACAAGTTATTGTGCCTGTACCACTACTCACTGTTGCTTCCAGGCATTTACTGCTGTTGTTAATCTAATGAATGTTGCATTTTCTTTCCTTTTACTTTAATCCAGGCTTTCTTATTCTCTATGCAATTCTGTAATACTTTCATACTGTCTTGCCTTTATGGCTCAGGTCATGGCTGAAAAGGGACTTCTGACCAGCCCACCTACCTGGTTAACAAAAGATTAAATACACAAATAACTTATTTCATAGACTTTACCCAACATCTTCGTTACTTATGTAGACTGCACATCATTAACAATCTTGGGTATACATACTACCTCTGTAAGCAGGACAGTGTTATAGTGTAGCTATAGAAATAAAAAATATATACACATTTTATACTGTGTTTGTGAAGAATTAAGCTTTTACATATACATTTTTATCTCTTTTGCCTGCCAATGCGAGTTATCAATCTTCTTACAATCAATCATACAATTTGCTCCCTTATTGGATGCCAGATAATTGTGGGATACCATCATCCAGGTAGCCACCTTTTTTTTTTTTTATAATGGCCTATGTCTTCCCCAGGCAGATGATGTGTGCTTGCTTATATGAGGATCTGCTAAGTGTTCTCTTCCATGCCCACTGGAAGGTTCCTGCCTACTGGCAGCCTGGCAGAAAGCAAACAACCCTGACCCCTATGCCATGAGCTCAACTCCTGCTTCACTACAGGGGTCAGTGTCACAGCAGACTACACCTCCTCTCACCCTCAGGATGGGTGAGTTGGAATCTGGCTTCTCCAATGCCCAGATGCTAATCAGACCCAGGTCATCTTGATCATAGTCATAGCTTCATCCTTCTGGGTTGTGGATATGACTGAGGATATATTTTTTATACCAATGTCCTTCTTTTCAATGCCATTGATTTATGAATCTGCTACCATTTTGATACTCATACTGCCTCTACTTCTCAACACTTAGCTGACCTTGCCTCATCCCTCTTGCAAACCAAATGGGTGGATCCCCCCTTTCCAGTGAATACTCAACATTACCCATGACCGCAGTCACACTGCCCTAGCTGTGGTGAGTAGTGTCTTATCAGCTGGAAGGTTATCGCAGTGTTGAGTACCAGACAGCTTCTTCTTTAGTGCAGAAGATTAAGGCTGTGAACTGTTAATGATGCTTTCTGTGGCCCACGATACAGGGTTTGATTTTCTCTCTCTGCCTTCATTTACCTATTGTGTGGCTTTGAACAAGACACTTAACACTCCCAGGTCAGCCTTAAAAAAAGGGGCGCTTGTATCCAATGAGCTTACTTGGTTAGAAAATGTATAAAAAAGGCCCTCCCTTGACATGGCATGAAGTAATATCATCTAAGGAATGTAAACTTCCAAATGTTTTCCTCCAAGACTTCTACCACATCACTGTATTCTGAGCAAATTTCACCCAATACTCCTCAGCACATTCATGCCATCTGTGCAGCTCAATGCACTACACCCAGTACAGTCATACAGTCTACACAGGTGACTAAAATGCATCCGGTGCCCACCAATACCTATATGCACTATGAGTTCAGCTGGCTGCACTGCAGTGGTGTTTGTTGACAAGCATGTACACTGTGCAGATAAATGTAATGCAGCCAGTGTCCTTCATGACATCAGATGACTGCATCAGTGTATGTCTGGACATGCAAATACACTGTGCAGCTGAATGTAATGCAGACAATGTCCCTCATGACATCAGCTGGCTTCACTGCACCTGTGTTTGTCGGGATGTACATGTACACTGTGCAGCTGAATGTCATGCAACCAGTGTCCTTCATGACATCAGCTAGTTGCACTGCACCGGTGTCTGTCAGGACATGCAAGTACACTGTGCAGCTGAATGTCATGCAGACAGTGTCCTTCATGACATAAGATGACTGCACTGGTGTTTGTCAGGACATATATGAACGCTGTGCAGTTGAATGTAATGCATCCAGTGTCCTTCATGACACAGGATGGCTGCACTGATGTATGTCAGGACATGTAAGTACACTGTGCAGCTAAAAGCAATGCAGCCAGTGTCCCTCTTGATATCCATAAGTTCCATGACGTGGGCACTGTCTATCACATGGCAGTTAGTGGGTACTTCTCACCCTCACTCCTAGAAAGAAGAGATGATCTACAGTCACTTGACCCTCCATTTCCAGCTGGCTTTGGATCACTGGAGTGTCTACAAAGGCCTTTCCTCTATATCAACCCACCTTTTGAACAGCAAACTTAGATCACACTGACACTGTCAATACACATGCTTATGAAAATGTTCTATAATTATTTCAATAGCATTGTAAGAGTTTAGAAAGGAGAACACAGACATTGGGGTCAGATAGTAGAGAGATAATGGTAGGCAATCTAAGTATGAAACTTCTAGCACAACTATATTCCCTTCAGTGCTTTTTTTATAAATACTGAAAATATCCACAGGTGACCCAGCTAATAACACTTTACACAATGCAGTGCAGTTTAACTAAGTACATCTTGCTTTCTACATCAAATTCAGGTCTTTTTTAACCATTTTCAGTCCCAGTTCTATTATTTTTCTTGTAGCATCAACATTTTGATTGTAGCATCTTTCTTTCACTCTTTCCCTGCATCTCCATTATGAAATGTGCCTTGTCTGTATTTTCCTTTACAATGCCCAGCTAGATAAACTACAACTGTACAAGCATAACATAAGTACTGGAAAAAGCAATATGGATGTGAGTGGTAACAGGACTAAAAAAACACAAAACAACCACTCAATGGAGCACTAAACCAGCAGTAGAAACGTTTTCCAAAATGAATGAGAATGAATCCAGTAGAAAAATGAAAATTTTATGTGAAACGCCACACCAATAAAACAATCCAGATAAGCGCTTTCGTCTGTCCACATACAGACTATCAAATCTCAGATGTTTGACTATAAGGATCATCATTACATCATCATTTGTAAGAAGTGGGAATTATCCTGCAGATGGATGTCTGTCCATCCAGCCTGTCTTTCTGAGATTTGGACGTCCCCAGTGGGGAAGGGCTGGACTCTTATCACACTGCACATGTCACCAAGACACACAGAGCCATCTTTTTTTTTTTGGGGGGGGGGATGAGGTGGTCACCAACAAATGTATCCATGGAGCTCACATGTCAGACTGAAAGTAGTTCTGTCCACAGGGCAAGGACTCAAGGACACAAGTATGACAGTGCCTCTAAACATAGATTTTAGTACTCTCCCCACTACATAAGGAAAGCAGATATGTCAGGGGTGAGCCAATAATAAGGCTATACTGTAAAAGTGATGCTTAACACCTGGGCATCTCTACTTATGGTGAGTATGACCTCAAAAGTATACTATGCTTATCATAAGGCTCCCTGCTGCAGAGTACTAAAGCAGTATGAAGGTTGGCCACAAATTTAAAGTGGAGGATCACACATGCTTTCCAAATGTGCAACTGCCAACTCTCCTCTGTTCTTGGAAAGAATATCTATCCATTCCATTTTTGCAACTTCTATGAGCAAATGAAACTAAACTTATCCCCAAAAAATACATGATGCTAAATAATATGTTTAGGAGAGGCTTAAGCATGGAGAAACAGGTCCCTTTTCCCTGGGAATGAAAATGCATTAATTATAGGTGCTTCTTTGCATGGGTGTCTGGTACAGACGTCTAGGATCTTGTGATTCTACGTGAAGGCAGAGAGGCGTATCTATGGGATGTCCTTTGTCATGGTCAATCTATAAAATGTTTCTCTGTTCTGTTTTTCATTTGTGTTTGTCTGGGTGTGGATCTGCTCAGGTGGATTTTTAATATGTTCTTGGCCTGGAGCTATAGGTCCTGCTGGGCTGCCAGCTCAAGGGTAATCATGGACACTCTACATAGCTGGTATAAGTGAGTGCCTCCTTGCTGGGTTGATGAACCATATTAACATGGTGTTGTGTGTGACCACAACTATGCTTCTGGCTTATGGAATGACTGGAGAATCTATGATGCATAAAGGCTGGCCAGTATCTCTTTGAAATTGATATGCTTGGCTTTGTCCTGGTTGTACCACATTTTCCGAGCCTTGAATTTATCTTATGCATGCCTCCTAGGATATGTCTGAGGCATATGGTGTCATGGGTTGGATTACTCTTGGGTTCACAAATTACTTTTGTTTGGATAGCAACTGAGAAGCCACCATCTGAACTCCCTGTGGATGCCATGTGTGAGTGGTAGTACTTTCATCAGTGGGTGAAGATGCTGGTACCAGTGGTTCCTTAGGTACTACAAGATTTTCTTCACTGGCAATCTGGCAAGAGGAAATATAAGGATGAAGGCCAACATGTATCCTAGACCTTTCAGAATTGTCCTTGCTGATACAGGCAATGACTCTGATATTTCTGAGAAGGCTCTCAGCACTGAAATCTCTTCTGTGGAAAGGGACAATCTGTCCCTTTTGATGTCCAGGACTGTGCCTAGAAAAGTCTTCATATATGGTGGGGAAACTGGACTTCTAGAAGTTCAGTGAGATGCTTAGGCTAGTTAGTGATTATATATGGTGTAGTCCAAGACTTTTGATAGCTCCTTCTTAGCCATGGCCTATATCAAACAGTCATTCAGGTAGGATAAATGTAAATGTCCTTTAACCAAGGGTTGAAAAACACTACAGCTAAGCATCTTATGAATATTGTTGGAGCAGTGGATGCTCATAGGGCAAGGATGTTAACTGGAAAAACTAACCTTTTGATAAATCTCAGGGACTTCCTGCATACTCTATCAAGGAAGACATACAAATAAGCATCTTTCAGGGCCAGGGAACTGTAAGGGCATCTGTTAGCAGTAAGGGAAAAGTGGGATTGAAGGGTTAACATTAAAAACATTTTCTACCACCAGAAACTCATTCATTTAGCAGGGGTATTTAGACTAATTAGGCAAATAGGCCTGGTCCAATGGCCTTCAAGCCCTAAAATACATCTGATTGGTGCCCTCCTCCTGAGAAGGGCCAGTCAGCATGGAACCAGGCTAGTCAGTGGCCACTGGCCAATCACAGGAATGCTGGCAGAAAAACAACAAATACAGTCTCTCTTCATACTCTCTAGCACTCTATAAAGGATATATATATATATATATATATATATATATATATATATATATATATATATATATATATATATATATATATATATATATATATATATATATATATATATATATATATATATATATATATATATATATATATACATATATATATATATATATATATATATATATATATATATATATATATATATATATATATATATATATATATATATATATCAATCATTGTGAGGTAAAACAGACTAGATCTGAGGAAATTTTTGAGTAACAGAAAAATCACTAATCACAATAAAGCTTTCAAAATGGATCTACAATCTACAAGAGCTTTTATTGTTTGAACATCTGAATTTGACTGAAGCACATTTCAGGAAGGCTGGGAAAACCAGAAAGGCAGGTCCACAGCAAGGACAAAAATGGGAAGAATCTAGACCTGAAATTGACCAAAGACAAAAGCCTCTAATAAGGCTGCTGGCATACCATTACAGCTACCCACTTTCCCCGATTTTTACAGGTTCTTTTAATTCTAAAACCATGCCAGATCTGCATGAGAAAGTATTTTCTTAACAGGACAGACTGGCACAAAAAGTAAGGAACACACACAGACACACCTACAGCTTCCACCATAAGCTGTTTTCTCCAAACTGAAGAACACACGACTTTGTATTTGTTGGGTTACATTACATCACATGCTTAAAATGTGACAAGTTCCTTGACAATCTATAATGCATGTGTCTTCTATGAAAGCCTGAAAGAACTCGGCTCCCAACTTAAAATGCTACTGAATTAAGTTCAGACTTCGGGACCAGAGGACAAGGATTCCTTCTCATTTGTATCATACCTTATTCTTATTAGGGAATAATACAGCTGCCAAAAAATATGCAATGTCCTTTTCTTTTCCCCTTCTGATGTCCAAACCAGACGACTGCTCTGCGGGGGGGGTATCCTTATCTTCAGCAGCAGGAACCATACTGGAGACAGAAGACTATCATGGATCCTCTGCCACACCACCACATGTTCTTTGGAGAAATGACAGTGATCAAAATCAAGTACGGCTGAAATAGTGTTAAGGATATGGAATCCTCAGCAGGCACAGTGATACTCTTTTCTGTGCAAAACAGAAAGGTGTTTCCTGGCCAAGGCAAAAACATAATAGCATACTTAAAGAAGGAGTGTGGTGGTATGCGCCTTAGGCTGGCCTTCTGAGGATGCCTGGAAAGAGGCATCTAGCTGTGATGCAGCAAACTCATCTGTTAAGTTTTGGGAGATTTCTGATGCCAGTATTTTGCTGTCAACCCCCAAAAGAAGCAGTAACATTTGGGAAATGAGGATTTGTCAGATTTGGAGGCAGACAAGGTTGCATCTCTCTACATCCTGCGCCATGAGGTACTTAGTGAACAACTGGGATCTCTTAAGTCTTCAAAATTTCTGCCCACAGAGCCTTTTGTATGCAAGTTTTTTAGGCTTATCCGTCTTACACTGGTACCTGTCTGTTAGAAACACTCTTCCTAAGACCAGAAGGTTTTTATGTTTTTTTTATCTGTTAGGCTGCAAGCCCTATGAAGTAGGTTTTCTAATTAAATAAGGCACAATCTTCTCAACTAGACACTTGAGTGTTAACACTGAAGATGAAACTCCTACTCTGTTACCAGCAAAAGGCATACTTATCAGTGATACTTTAACAAAATAACAGTTCTCTGTAAATAAGTTGAAAAATTGGAGTCACAAAAACACCTCAAACTGCAAATAAATGGGAAAAAAGTTGATAGCAGACAAAGTCGACTCACAATAAAACAAATAAAAGCATTTATGCAATGGTGCAAACCCCTCTCTACATCCCAGAACCCCAGCATTCCTAAATATACTAAGTGCAAGACTGTGCAATCCTGGGATGAGGATGCTTTCTTTAGAGGGAAGGGGGAACATCCTTCCCCTCACAGTTTCATGATCTTACTGAAAACATAGTCTATTCTTTGCTGTAATCAGGACTCAGTTAAAGCTAATGAATGAATTCCATTTTGAATAAAAAGCTATCAATCAAGCATGCCACCTAGCAAAACTGTTAATATGGGCTACTTAACACATTTCTTGAGATCATTTGGATGAATCAATAGATAAGACTTCTGATCACTTGATGTGAAAAAATTAACTAAAAATGGCATACACTGCTCTTTCTATTCCAGCATACTTCTTACTGACATCCATGGTGTGAGAGACAGTGGATATCCTACGACCTGCATGTCACACTGGATGGGCTGGTGTCCATCTGCATTGTAGTTCCTCACTTATTACAAATGATACTGCTGTGACAGAGATCCATATGATGTATTTACATTACCTGCCTTTTTTAAGCTATTATACTTTTTCAGATCCCCTGAATCTGTACACTAAATTTGTAACTTAAGATACTGACACAGCAGTACAGTAGAACAACATTCTTTGTATATTTTTGGAAACCATTAGAATTGTAAAGTCCTAAATTACCGCCTTCCACGGTCATCAGCTTATGTTGTCTTCTCTTTTCTATACATCCCTTGAATGACTCCTTCAGCATTTTTTTTTAATTCTAAACAATTACTTTGTGAACTTGTCAAATTCTGAGAGGAAGTAACAGAAAGAGTGTTGAATTTTGCCTAGTCAGTTCACTTTGAAAAAGGACTATGGTGACATGCCAGCAAAAAAAGCAATGCAATACTAATATTACAGTGTACTTTGTCCCCAGTAAAATATTGGGTAGACCATTTCCTTCATCCACTTTCTACAGCTAAATGATCTCGGCTAAAGACATCTGTACTTAGTCTGCTGTGATGGTTACCATTTCCTGCCTGACACTGACTTGCCTGCAGCATAGCAAGGAAGTTTTGCCTGCTGTACATCACTGCTACTGTTCTTTGACAAGATTTATGCTTTGCAAATCTCATGCACCAGATGCTTATATAAACTACCTGTACTACAGTGAAAAGCAACAAAGCAAAAATGAAATACAGTATCATATTTAACATGTGAAATAGTCTGCTAGGAAATGAACATACGATGAAAAAAGCATGGTGCCATCCATTAAGGTGCAGTTGTAGTGGTACTTTACATAGTCTCCTCGTCTACTGGTTGTGTTACAGGTCTCAGGCTTAAAAATCGTTTCAACCTGGATTGTATCCGTTGGGTTGTGGAAATCAATCATGTGGATGTCAAACACAAGGACAGCAGAACCTGGAATTGTATCACCTAAAAGACAATGCAACAGTGTTTGGTTTGACATGTCTTTCAGATTTTAAAATACAACACAATAACAGATCTAAGCAGGTTCAAAACTTACCCTTCATCTGTCCAAGTACTTTACCAAACTTCCTCAACATTATTAGCCATATAAATAATTATCTATGAACCTGCTTTATACCAACTATTTTTTTTAAACAAGATTTATCTTTATTACATTATCACTTATGAAGGTAATCATACATATAATATGAAAACAAAGTATATTGACATAATCCCAGTTGCAAGCATTTTGCATCACAAACCATACTGACACAATTTTAGTTGCAAACATTATACATCACTTATACTCTACCCAATCATTGTCAAACATTACATAGCTCATTCAAATCCTGCCTTCCTTTAAACCTCATTCCCCCTGTATGTATTGTTCCCATAATTCCTATTTTTCCTATGTAATTTGCTTCTATCCTTTTCTGAAGACCCCAGTTCCAGTTGTTGTATCTCTGTTACTATATTCACTACTTCTTGTACAGTTGGTTTTGACTTTGATTTCCATCTTCTAGTAATTGCTTTTTGGCAGCCACCATAATTAGACTCAGCAAGGCCTTAATATGTCCAGGCAATTCCAGTTCTGTATCATAGCTCAGAAAAATCATGTGTCTAGTTATACCAATTTGCTCACCCAGTATCTCGGATAGAGCAGTCTGCAGGGAATCTTTAAAGTCTGTCAACTCATTGCACTCCCAGAAAACACCTTTCCAACTACCTTTTTCTTCCACATCACAACTCCAACATTCACTGTCTACTTGAGGAAAAATTCTCTGGAGTCCTCTTGAGGTATACAAATATATATGTAAAGATTTCCAAACAAAATCCTAAATCTTCTAATTGTTTATTTATAAAGTGCTTATCCAATCTCTCTCTCCAATCCTTTCTAACCTCCTCTGATTAATTCTTATAGCTATCATGCAATATTTTATACAGTGTACTAATGATTCCTTTTATAACAGCAGCTTCTGTTCTAGATTCTACTAAAACCTATACCAGTACTGTTCTTTATTACAGGACCCCCCCCCCCCCCATTGCTTTCTCTTTGCCTGTGCTGTGATATCTGTCCTTGATAGGGAAGGCAATCTATCCTGCAGTCCACATAAATTCTTGGCATCTTCCCTCTCTAGTTATTTGCTCCCAGTACCTTAGTTCCTTTGCCAGTTTTCTCCAATAAATTCCAACCCCCCTCTTGCCTATTGTCTGTATCCCTAATTGCAGTCATCCCTATTGACAGAATAGACTTTCTCCATTCCCGTGTTGGCTTAGTTCTTAGAATACTTTCTGAATATAATATTCTGTACGATTACTGTTATTCTTCTTAAAGGTCTGCATCCAAAATCCCAGTCTCTCCTTGTTCTTTAAGCTTACATCATTCCATCATCATCACTTTCCACTTTGAATTACAGTTTTCTGCTTGTCCTATGTATAGGAGCCTTAAATGTGTAGCTCTGAAATACCCAATCAGATCGAGTAGTCCCAATCCACCTTGTTGTACTGGAAGAATCAGCTTATGCCACTTGACCCTTGCTGTCTTTCCCTCTCAGGCAAAATCCTTCACCTCTTTATTAATTGCTATCCACAACTTCTCCTCTGGTTGCTAAAATATACCTGACCTGTGTATAAGACTAATGGGACTAAAAAGCATTTTAACTGCTTGTATCTTGCTATCCATATCTATGTAATAGAGCTTCCAGTTCCTCAGTTTTTCTAGTATCTTTTGTTTCACCTCTTCCCACATATCTTTAGCTGCCACACAGGAATAATTTTTAATCCATACTCCTAAATACTTCATTTTATTGTGTTCCCATAAATATGGATATTCCTGAACCAATTCATGGGTAGGTAAATAATTTACTGCTATTGCCTTTGTTTTAGCTTCATCCACAACTCTGTAATGTTCTTTTCTGGTTTTATTAGGTATAAAATAATATCATCTGCAAATGAAGCCAGTTTTTCTTGACCACCATACCAATTCTATCCTTGAATTTAGAGTCCCTTATTTTCTTTGTCAGTGGTTCTAAATATAATGTAAATAAAGTACAGTTGTGTACACTTACCATAAATGTAGATGTTCGAGTGTATTCACTGTTGCAGTCATTACATTTGGGTTATCTGCCTGCAGGTAGCCTTCAGCCTGAACACCAGAGTCTTGGATACCTGCGTCGGATGCTGTCTCTTCTTCCATGATGTCAGGTCGTCAGGAGTATAAAACATGCAGCCGACGCCATTACATCAGTTTTTCTTGCCCCAGATGTCAGGTGCCCCCACAAAGGGAAGCAATTATATATTATGTTACACCTCCATCAAAAAGCAAATACACCAGAAAGCTTAAAACAAGAAGCAAAGGTAGAGCCAAGAGAAGTCAGGGGGCTGGAGGGAGGGTAACCAGGACTGCAACAGTGAATACACTTGAACATCTACATTTATGGTAAGTGTACACAACTGTACTATGTTCTTCGTGTTTCACTGTTGCAGTCATTACATTTGGGTCGATTCCCAAAGCTAAGGAAGGGAGGAGGAAGTTAGAGAGCTATTAAGCCCTGACAAACTGCAGTAGCAAAACCATCTCTGAATTTAGAAAAAATAGGCATGTGGTAATGCTTGGTGAAGGTATGTACAGAGCTCCAGATAGCAGCTACTGGGATGTCCCTGGTATGGACCCCTCTGAGAAAGGTTGTAGAAGTAGATGCAGCCCTAGTGGAATATGATCTTATCCCCTGTGGGGTAGGTTTTCCATGGTGCTTATAGCAGAAATGAATGCAATGGGCTATCCATTTAGAAATGGTTTGCTTTGAAATGGCCTTCCCCTCTGCCCCTGCAGCAAAGCCAACTAGCAGCTGTTCAGATTTTCTGAGAGGCTTAGTCCTGTCCAAATAAAATCTAAGTTGTCTGTGTACATCCAAAGAGTGCAGAATTCGTTCTCCTTTGTTTTGTGGATTCGGGAAAAAGGTAGGCAAATGAATGGACTGATTTAGGGCAACACTAGACATCACCTTGGGCACGAAGGAAGGACTGGTCCTGAGGGAAACCCTGTCTGCATGGAAGTTAATGAAGGGCTCCACTGCCATGAGGGCCTGTAATTCAGACACTCTTCTTTCTGAAGTGATGGTTAGAAGGAAGGCTGTTTTCCAAGAAAGGAATTTAAAATCTGCAGTTGCAGCTGGTTCAAATGGAGGGACAGTGAGCTTATCCAATACAAAGTTAAGGTCCCAGTCTGGAGTAGGGGCTTGCCTGGGGGGGTCTTAATTTTTTAGCCCCTCTGAGGAATTGCTTTAAGAGGGGGTGAGAGAAGAGGGGTGGTTCAGTATTATAATGTGCTGAAATTGCAGAGGCGTGAATTTTAATTGACGAGAAGGATAGGCCCTTGTGGAGAATTTCTGTTAAGTATTGAAGAATATGAGGTAAGCTGGGCACCGTTGTGCCCATACCCTGGGTCTGGCTCCAGGAACAGTATCTTTTCCACTTTTCAGCATAGGATTTTCTAGTACTAGGTCTCCTTGCTTCCAGAATGACATCTAGCACCTGCTTACTGAGGGATGCTGTTGGAGAGCTCAAGGAATTAGCCAGGCTGCAAGGTTCAGGGTTTGAAGCTGAGGGTGCAGAATCTGGCCTGCCTGCTGGGACAAGCAGGGAAGGTGTCTGAGGTAGGTGCCATGGATCCAGCAGTATCATGCTGCGCAAGAGGGGGTAAGAGTGCTGGCGAGGCCAGTCTGGTGCAATCAGTACCGTCCTTAGTTTGTCCTGTTTGATCTTTAACAGAACCTTCGAGAGAAAAGGCAGAGGTGGAAAGGCATAAACTGAGAGGCTTTCCCAGGTAAAGGACAGGGCATCCACTTTCAAAGCTTGACTGTGGGGAGTCCTTGTGCAGAATTTGTCCAATTGGTAGTTCTGGGGGGAGGAAAACAGGTCTATCTCTGGAGTCCCCCATTTGTTCCTCAAGAGGTTGAATATTTTTGGTTCCAGTTTCCATTCGTGTGGGTCCATGAGATTTCTACTTAGGTCATCTGTCAGTGAATTTAGCTTGCCTGGTAGGAATTGAGCTTGTAAGTGCACTTGGTAGCTCAAGGCTGTATTCCACAGAGCCATGGCTAGTCTGCAGAGAGGGTACGACTGAGTTCCCCCCCGCTTGTTTATGTACCACATAACTGTGGTGTTGTCTGTCTTTACCAGTAATTGTCCTGGAAGGATGTGGTCTTTGAAGGCTGTCAGGGAATTCTGTACAGCTAACATTTCTTTTTGGTTGATATGCAGGTGCATCTGACTCTGGTTCCATTTGCCCTGAATGCACTGCCCTGCCAAGTGAGCCCCCCATGCATAGTCTGATGAGTCTGTTGTTAGGGTTTGGGCGGCAGGGGGTAGACTGAATGGGAGACCCTTGTTGTGGTGGCTGGCCTCTGCCCACCAAAGGAACTCTGTCTTTATACAAGGAATGATAGGAATCATTGATTCCAGGTCCTGAGAATGTTGACACCATAGGCTTTTTAGACACCATTGTAGTTTCCTCATATGCAGTCTTGCATATGGAATTAGTAGAATGCAACAGGCCATGAACCCCAGGGCTTGCAAAAATTTCCTTGCAGATAGCTGGGTCTTTGTGGCCAGTAGTTTGAAGTAGGTTGTCAAATAAACTTGTTTCTCTGACATGAGGTAAGCCATCTGGGAAGTTGGGTTCAAGCTTGCACCCAGGAATACAACCTGTTGGCACGGTACTAGATGAGATTTATTTTCGTTTACGGTGTACCCCAGTGAGGTTAGAAGTTTCTTTACAAATGCCAGATGTTTTAATAGCATATCCTGGCTTTCTGCCTGAATCAGACAATCGTCCAGGTATGGTTACATTTGAATATTTCTCTGCCTGCAAAATGCAATGGCTGGAGCTAGACACTTTGTGAATACCCTGGGCACAGTAGATAAGCCAAAGGGAAGTGCAGAGAACTGATAGTGCATGCAGCCTGCCCTGAAGCGTAGGTATTTCCTGCAAGATTCCCTTATTGGAATGTGCAGGTAAGCTTCCTTTAAGTCTAAGGTTGCCAACCAGGCATTTCTGCCTAGCATAGGAAGCAGCTGTTGAAGTGTTAGCATTTTGAATTTTAGGATTACCAAAAAGATGTTTAGAATAGAGAGGTCCAGGATAGGATGCCAGGACCTGTCTTTTCTGGGTACCAGGAAAAGTCTTGAATAAAAACCTTGTCCCCTTTCTTCTGCTGGGACAGGTTGAATACTGATACTTAGAAGAGAGAGAACCTGCTGTTGAGCCTCTGCCCACTGATTTGGGGGTAGGTCTGGCCATCCGTTTGGGGTTGGTAGGGTGTGGAAAAGGAATCTGTATCCTTTGCAGGGCGAGTTTTCCTCCTAAGGGAGCAGGCAGTTGAGCAGGGCTTGGAAGGGTTAAGGTTACGTCACTGTGACATTTTTCCGCAGGTGGGTGTCTTACTACTTCCAGCTTTGGAAGTGGGAGCCCCCCACTGCTTAGGCCTGTGTACAGCCTGAGACTGTAACCTAGGTGGTCTGCTGTTCCTGGGTTTGGACTGAGAAGGCCTGGAAGAAACTGGAAAGGACCAATTCTTTGAAGGCCAATGCCTACTAAATCTGGGAGGCTATACTTGCAGGAACTCTTTTAACAGTTTGCATAGATTTAGCTTTTTCCTCCATCATTTTGAGGACTTCTGCTTTGTTGCCAAACAGGTGGTCTTGGTTTAAGGGAGCATCCAGTAATTTAGCTTTAACATGATCTGGCAAGTTTTGCTCCTTAAGCCAAGCAGGCCTTCTAAGTACAGACCCAGTGACAGCAGCCCTGCAAGATGCTTCTAAAGAGTCAAAACTACATTGCAAAGTATGTTTACCAACTTGTTCAGCAGAATGCATTAAATCCTGTACTTCTTTATGTTCAGCAGAGTCAGGAATCAACATCAATTTTTGTTTAAATAGTCCCACAATATGCTGCTGATACATTAACATATGAAAATGGGAATTTAAGGCCCTAATGGCCAAAGTAACAGAAGTGTATACCTTCTTACCCCATCTGTCCAAGGCCCTAGAATATCTATCAGAGGGGGTAGGATTTTTGGCAGCAGTGGCCTTAATGCCCTTTGGTCCTTGGGAAATGGTCTCTGGATCCGCAGTAGGATTCTTGAAGAGGAACTTGTGAAAGTCAGGTACTCTGTTATACCGGTCAGGTTTTCTGGGAGCTGGAGGTAAAGTGTCTGGGGACAGGCTAGATTCCAAGAAGGCATCATCTACAATGTCCAGAACAGGAGGGATAGCTAAAGGCCTGTGTTGAGGGAGGAGTAAGAATTCCCTAAGCCTCTTTTTGGAGTCAGAATAATCCTGGCTTTCCCAGCGGAAATGCTCCCTAAGAGTGTGCAAGGTTTCACCAAAAGAAAAATCTTCTGTAGGGGAAGCAGAGGGAATGGAATCCTCTGCATCAGAATCCTCATAGGTAGACAAGGGCAAATCTTGGTAATCAGAAGAAATAGAGATTTCAGAATCCTGATCATAAGAAATCAGAAGGAAAATCAGTTCAAGGTCTCTTAGAGGAGGAAGGCTGGCTTTCCCTAGTTAAAGTAAAAGCCATTCAAAGCATTTGTTTTTTTAGGCATATGGGCCTGACCATGCATTTTGGATGCCGGTTTTCTAAGCGTGGGTCGAGTTTTAGGCCTGGATGAAGAAGATAGTGTTGGTTTAAAATGCAAATCTGTAGGCCTGGATGCACCCTCAGAAGCTGGTGCCTGCACAGCGACACCGGATCCAAGGTAGAGACATCCACAGGTTTCATAGTCGAAGAAGCATCTCACGGCATTCTGGACTCCGAATGGGTCTCAGTAGAGCCTGCGAATCTGAAGTAGTGGGTATGAGGGGCTGCGAAAGTGCCTCACTGAGTACCGGCAAACTGGTGACTGGCATAACGGAAGCGTCGTCGGCAGTTTTGGACCTATGCGGTCTGTCTCTGTCTTTATCCTTACATTTTTTCGGAATATCGGTAGTCGGATGGATTACCGAAGCCATTTCTGGATAGTTAAACTGAGTACCAAAATAATTTGCTGCGAAAATAGACCGACGAATAGTTCAGGGGTTGAATAAGGCACAAAACAGACAGTGCGGGACATTGTGGTCTGGGCCTAAGCAAGGAATGCAGTACAAATGAAAATCTTTATGAGGTATTTGCTTTCCACAGGTAAGACAATTGTTAACTTACTGACATCGGATTAAGAGCAAGAAAAAGGATCCCTAATGGGGTACTTAGCTTTTTTCAAAGACTTTGGTTCTGAAACTTGAAAATGAAAATTTCAGGAGTCGGCCGACTGGCACTTGCGAACTGCTTCTGCTTTGGGCACCGCGCGGCAAGAAAGACTGATGTAATGGCGTCGGCTGCATGTTTTATACCCCTGATGACCTGACATCATGGAAGAAGAGACAGCATCTGATGCAGGAATCCAAGGCTCTGGTATTCAGGCTGGCTGAGGGCTACCTGCAGGCAGATAACCCAAATGTAATGACTGCAACACTGAAACATGAAGTACATCAAAGGGGAAAGAGGAAACCCTTGCCTGGTTCCTCTGCTCAAGCAGAAATTATCATAGAGGTACACACCCACTTTCATTTTCACCTCTGATCTCTCATATATCCTCCTAATCAACCTTATAATTTTATCAGTGAATGCAAATGCTTCCAATGCTCTGCTCATAAAGTCCCTGCTTACTCTGTCAAATGCTTGCTCTGCATCAAGATCCACCAATAACAGTGGTATTTTCTTACATTATGCTTCCCTCTGGATCATCAGTGTTGTGTTTATGTTGTCAAATGTTTGCCTCCCCTCCACAAAACCACACTGAGCCACATCCATCAATTTTGGCATCACTTTTGACATTCTTTTAGCCTTTATAAACATAAACACTTTATAATCATGGTTTAGTATTGAAATGGGCCTGTATGAAGCTAGATCTGATGGATCTTTACCTCTTTAGGCATTACAGCTACCAGTGCTTTCTTCCAGGATGTTGGTATTTCTCATCCTCTTAAATTACTGTTAAACAAAACCTTCCAGATCTTTATCATTTTTTTCCATCCTAGCTTATAAACTTCCACAGGAATACCATCTATTCCTGGGAACTTTCCTGTAGATTGGTTATACATCTTCATTTTTACCTCATCTCCCCCTGTCCTAAGTGTTAGTAATTGAACCCCATCTACCTCTAACCTTGGTATACTTAAATCTTCCATAAACATTTCCATTTGTGGGTTTTCATGATTTCCACGTTTCTCTGCTTTATATAGACTTTCATACATTTTCCAAAATATTTCTAAATACCTCTACATGATCTCTTGATAACTTACTTGTTATAGACTTCCTAAACTTGGTGACAGCCCTTTCTACTTTTTGTTGCCTCAGTCACTGTGCTAAAAGTTTTTGTACTCTAGAGTTATTATCAAAAAATAGTTATTTAACAGCAGTCTTCCTAACTTATGCATATTACTGAGGTAATCCTTCTTTTCTGTTTAGCATTCTGCAGTTGCTGGTCTTCTTGCTCCGAGATTCCCCCTATTTTGCAATACTTTAACATTTGTCAGTACCTCTAAATAATTATTGTTACATCTTAACCATATCTCCATTTATTTTATTTCTACTCCATTTTTAAAATTCCACTTTAATTACTCCCTAGCTATATTTTCAGAAGAAATTTCTATCTTCTCTAATCGCTCCTGAATAATTTCCACTACCTACTCCTTAAATTCTTCTCTTTTTAACACACACGTGGGAAAACACCAGTGTATCATTTTTATTTCATTACCCTGGTTTTTTTTTATTTTAGTTATTATTGGTACATGATCTGAAATAGTTATTGGATGCGTATCAAGACCTTCAATTAAATACACATATTCCTGTGAAATGTAAATTCTGTCTAGCCTAGCCCAGTTATTGTACCTTGGGGAATAATATGTAAATTCACTCCGAACTATTAGTACTGAAGTCACACCTTCCATGCCAAATATTTTTATAAATGTATTCAAACATTTACCCTCCTTTGTTATATTTTTTCTTCTGGGCCCCCAAGACACATCTTCACTGTTGCAAATCAAATTAATCTCCCCAGCTATAGGCAGTATTTCTTACTGAAACCTGATTATTTCTCCCAGAATTTTCTAAAGCCATTATAGCAGTTGTAGGTGGAATATAAATACATGCTAGTATAATCCTCCTCCCTTGCCAGTAACCTTTAGTACTACAAATGTACCATTACTATCTTTTTTATCCTCTTCTATGACTACTGGAGATCCTCTTGCAATTAATGTAAGTACTCCTGTTTTCCTCTGTCAAAGGTATCCCACTGAATAACCATCCTGAAAACCTTTCTTTATCAAATTCACACATTCACTTCTTTCCAAGTGTGAATTCCGTAGTAATGCTATTGCATTCTAGATATTTTAATATAGTTCACTACTCGTTCTTTTTGGTATTTATCTGTGACATCATTGACATTTAAAGAGATTACAGAAAGCATTATTGTATTAAAATGTTATTATACCCACATTTTATGTATAACAGCTCTTTTGTTAAATGTCTAGTTCCAGCTTTTGTGTTACATACATATACTATTTGGCAGGTTGATCTTTTATACAGTTGTCTCTTGTCCATTTGAGCCTATGTCACATCTTGCAAAACATTTTGTTTTACTGAAAGCTCTCAAATAAAAAAAACAAACACACACCCCAATACCCCCATAAAACCTATTAATTGAATAATAACACACAAAACTATGTACATCTTCAAATATTGAAGTTTTTCCCTCCTAATAGGAACAAATATTCCAAACTGACAGCCACACTCAGAGACTTGAGTTAACCTAAAAGAAAGGTTATCCATGCTAAGATGCATGGTGCAGCCTCTGCTTCTACTAAATGCTGTCTGGTTTTGTCTTATCTTTATAGCTCTTCCAGATAGGTAAACACTTGAATGCCCTCAGAGAACTTTATTTCCTAGCCATTTCTCTTTATCAGATTGCCTCCTGGAGACATAAAGACCAGATACAGTAATGATGTTAAGCATACATTTATTTGCTAGAAAAAGCCTAATAATAGTCAACATTCTTTTTCATTTACTTACTAACTCTTAAAACATGTTATTAGATCAAGCTATGGGCCTTAATGCAAGAATAAGAAAAATGCACAATATTTTTTTTCTTTTAACATGCTGTCATGCTCTTTTAACCAGATTTCATTTTACATTGCAGTGCCTACATTTCTTAAAACTGATGAGAGAGAAAGAGAGAAGAGGAGAGAAAGAAAAAAAGAAATAATCAGGAGCACCTGTTTGCATTAGTATCCCCATTACACTTAAAATAACTAAAAACATTACTTTATAGCATGCAAAGAAAATCATGCACTAGAAAACAGCGCCATTAAGAAAATACTTTTTTACTCACAGCTAATTTTCTCCCTCCTCTTCCCCTCTCCTAAGTATTTTTCTGAACATTAATGTCATGAAGTAGGCATATGCTTTAGAGTCCCCTACGTGTGTAACAAAGTCCAAAAAAGTCCAATATTTCCAGACTTTCTTGTTCTGTCATGTTTCACAAACATAATTTTCCTTGTAATCCCACATTTGTCAATTTCCAAGTTACTGGTTTTATTCCTGTTCAACTCCCTCTCTGAAATCCTGTCTCTCCTTCATTTCTGATGTACTCTCAGTTCTTCTTTTGTGCATTTTTCCTTCTCTCAAGCATTTTGCATTGAAACACTGGAAAAGGTTTCACTGGCACAGTCTCTTTGTGGTCTTTATTACCAGAAGAACAAGAAGCCTCAGTTTCACAGGTCACTTTTTATTTGGACAAACTTCTGTATTTCCTCCTTAGCATGTACATAATCAAAAAATGATTTTGTCCCACCAGGGCAGAATATTTTGACGATAGCTGGGTACAGCAGTTTGAATCTCATGCCTTCTTCTCGACATTCCCTGAACAGGGGTATAAATTTACTCTTCTGTCTGGTGTACAATGAGTAATCATGCTCCACAAATACTCTCCTGTATCCCACTTTTAGTACTTTGTTCTTCTGCCACAATTTTGTCAAGATGAACTCCTTCTGCTGGTAGGGCAGCTTCTTAAACTATTAAAGCTCTAGGTTGCTTTCTCATAGCCAAGTTTGGAACATAAACACGATGTGCCCTTTCAACTAACAACTCCTTTGGAATACCAGTCCAGTTGCTTATTTGTACTTTCCTAAAATTAATACAGTCTGTTCTTTCCACCTTCTCTGGTTTGTTTGTGTCTTTCGGCTTTTCCAGTTAGGGGTTGCCACAGTGGAACTCCGGTCCGCTAATGATTGACAGTAGATTTTTACGTACTGGCTTGCCAGGCCTAACGCACAACCTTCAACGAAGGAACACCCATTCACGCATGTCGCTACACAGAAGACGCTCTAACTGAGAATCGAACGGGCAACGTCTGTGAGGCGACAACACTACCGCAGCACCACCACCGCAGTACTCTTCCCACCTTCTCTGGTACAGCAGAAAATTTCATATTTTTATACGTGTTCTGTCCTCTAATTCTATTATTTATTTATTTTTTTTAAACAGCTCTTCTTGTGCAGTCTCATATTTAGCCAGCCTGTCCTTCTTTCTAATTTTTGCAGTTTTATCACCTCATCTGAATATCTGTTTAAACCTTCTTCCATTTTTCCAGTCTTTTTGTTGTTTGAGCTGATATAATTCATCAGAGTTTCATTTATTTTAATCAGGTGCAGTTGTCTCACACTTTCCTCTGGGTTACTGGAAGTCATGTCTGGAGCTTGCACTGCCTTTTGCTGAACAGTTGAAAAGTACTTTTCCCAGTCAGTGTTTTTTTCCCCTTACCTTTTGAAGCTGATTTTCCTTCAGGTCCTCTGTATTTATTTTTTCCTGGCATCCTGGCAGTGCACTTACTAGCCAGTTACTGAAATTTACCCAGAAGTATAAATCCACTGGCCTTTTCTGCTGAGTTTGTTTTCACAGTGGGAGCACTAAAATTAAGCTGTTACTCAATGTGCAGCCATCTTGGAAATCTCTTCCTTTATACCTAGTCTCTTAACTACAACATTAACATGTTCTACTCTACATTGTTCCTTCTCTCACTTTCATTTCTGTGAACTTCTCAGCACTAATCACATGATCTATTATCTACTTGAAAAACCTACTAATAACACCTCTTCAAATGCTCAGTGTTCAACATCTACTAATATATAATTATCTTTTATACAGTAATTGTCTTTATTTATATGAATTTAATCTAATTAGCAAATTAATGTGTAACTGTTAATTTGTATTACTTAATGTCTGTTCATATATATTACTGAATGTCGGTTTAAAAATATTTGTAATATGTTGGAGCTTTTCTCCATGTCCCTCTGCTGAAAAAAGTTTTTTTGACTAAACCTAGTCTAACAAACCTGGTAAACAAAAGCAAAATAAAATAAATAAATAAATAGAAAGGTGTACTTTTATTTTTTTCTTTTGAAGCAGATATTCTAAACGTGATTATCAACCTGTAAGTCAGGGCCAGGCCAGTGTCAAATGCCGGTTTTACTGTTCAGCACCCACGGATGCCACTGACGTAGGAAAATAGAAGTTATGTTCTTACCATAACGTTCCATGTTAGTTGTCTTCTTCTCACCTTCTTCTTGCTGGGTTGAACACCGGAGTCGCACTCTGCGGGTCCTCTAAAAAAGCTTCGAGAGTTGGTTCCACCCCACCGAGGCTCCCCCTTATATCCCACAATGCGGAGAGAGTTATACCTCATCATGTTTTTGCTAAAGCGTACTAATTATATCAATAAACTATAACTGTAAAGAAATCCACCTCTAACAGCAGGGAAGAAAGGGTGACCTACATCCTGAAATAAGAAATATGGGGAATGGGCTTTTATTAGGCAGTTTTTGTGGTGTCTAATCTAATAAACAAGGGTAATCAGAGATCTGTAATATTGATAATGATATAATTGAAACTGGAAGTCCTTTTCTGCTTTCTTCCTTAGATAGACAACAGCTGGATTGATCAGATTTTCTGAATTGTTTCTGTCTGTAGTAGTAGTTAATTAATTGAATGAACATCCAGGCAGTGTTTTTTTTTTTGTTCAGACCTATTGAATACTCAAAAAAAAAGACAGAGGTCAATGCTTTTTTTTTTTTTTTTGAAACCACACCTTTAGCAAAAAAGGACGGGTTAGTTTCGTAGAAAAACTCTGTCTATGGAACAAAAAGATAAGGAGAACGAAAATTTTGAGCTGCAGAACATCTTTAATTTGGTTAGCTCTGAGCTGATTTTGAGCTTTAACAGATTGGAAGAAAACGAATGAATAGGATTACCCATTTGAGGGAAGGGAGGATAGCCAATTCAGAAATACAGTGACACTTCCCACTGCCCTTCTGTCAGATAGCAGTCGGCAACTGCAGTGGGCTGAAAGAGGGCAGCAAAACTCTGGATGCTGTTTGGTCGGCTGCCAGGAAAAGGCCCTTAGGGCTTATCGCCTACCATTGCCCCCTAGACCTTCTGGTTCTTCCTACCACCACTCTTCCCCACAGGCTTTCAGAAAAACTATCAAAGGATGAACCACATCTTTTCTATTTCCTTCTGGCCTTTAATTCTTTTCCCTTGAGATTGTTTACGAACGACGGGCTTTGGAAGAAGCCTTAATCAGTCGGCAGCCACCAAGTCTGGAAAAGTCCTCCGACGGCAGGAAGGGCTCTCCCCATGGAGAATCAAAGGAGTCATGTGGTCTTCTGCTGTGAAAGGAAAAGGAAAGAAGGTATGAAGGAATCCAGGAGAAAGTTTCACAGAAGGCTGCCCAAAAAGCTGCAAAGCCGCCCATCGGCCGCCCTAGAGAGGAGGCGATGGAGGAGGCTGAAGGCTTCCATTCTGGAATTAGAGAGCAGTTCAAGGAGGATTGAAACCTCTTGAAGCATCATTTGGTCTTTTTCAACATTTCTCTGGGAAACTGGATAGTTCTTCTTTGAAGACGAAAGTGAATGGCACACCCTTAATGGCTGTTAGTGGAATGGTAGTAACGCATGAACTTAGCTTCAACTTCCGCCATGGACCTTAGATTCCGATGTTAGGTCTCTCGACAGGTCCATGAAGGATCAGCCAGTTCTTCAGCTGGAAGTGCAGAAAGCACACCTATAGGCCAGTGACCATAGAATCAGGCAAAAAATTGCTCTTCTGATTCCACACTGATGAATTTGGAGGGTCTCAGGGGCCCACTGAACTCCTAGGTGAGCCGGCCATGGAGCATCCCCCTGCACCTGCATGAGGGGTCGGGAGGACCCAGGGGGTGGAGGGACGACCCAGCCACGCCTCAAGATACACAGAAGATGGACGGTCAGGGGTAGAGGGAGGGCCAATTTCCTCCCTGTTAAGGATCTCCAGAATGCTGGTTGAAATTCTACAGCTTCAGTCATGGAGGAACGGACCTCAGAAGAATCCAGATTCGTGTCTCTTCACGGAGAGAATCAGGGGAGTCAAAGATGCTGGTGGATCACCCTCCTCTTCGAGGTCTTCTCTGGCCTCGGGAGAGGCCTCGAGAGGAAGGAATTCCCCAAGGGGGCCCTGAGGAGCTGGCCTTCGCGTCCGGGAGAGGAGCGAGCCCACTTACTTCCTGAGGAGGCAGAGGGGGAGGGAGGGATTCTGTTAGGATGAGGAGGAGCTGGAGGCAGCTCTGCCCGGATCGCATGCACCCGCCGTCACCCAGAGCCGGTGAGCCAGGGCCAGCCTCGAGGAGGACCCCCCCCCGGCAGGCCTCGTGAGAAGGGGGGAGACCGCCCGCCGACTCACACTCCGCCCTCGCACTGAGGAGGGGAGGCCGGACAAGGGTCGTCCTCCACCACCCCCCCCTCGAGAGGACGAGGGGGACCGAGGAGATTCCCGAAGGAAAACCTCACCGAGGAAGACGACGCGAGCCCACCGTCTCGCCCGGGCGAGGTCTACAGTCTGGGGTGTTCCCATTCTAATCCGCTCCC